>NC_079189.1:473153801-473433801 GCF_029499605.1 Hyla sarda
CCGCAAAGCGGGATGGTCTTGCTGCGGCGGTAGTGACCAGGTCGTATCCCCTAGCAACGGCTCAACCTCTCTGGCTGCTGAAGATAGGCGCGGTACAAGGGAGTAGACAGAAGCAAGGTCGGACGTAGCAGAAGGTCGGGGCAGGCAGCAAGGATCGTAGTCAGGGGCAACGGCAGGAGGTCTGGAACACAGGCTAGGAACACACAAGGAAACGCTTTCACTGGCACTAAGGCAACAAGATCCGGCGAGGGAGTGAAGGGGAAGTGAGGTGATATAGGGAAGTGCACAGGTGTAAACACTAATTGGAACCACTGCGCCAATCAGCGGCGCAGTGGCCCTTTAAATCGCAAAGACCCGGCGCGCGCGCGCCCTAGGGAGCGGGGCCGCGCGCGCCGGGACAGAACTGACGGAGAGCGAGTCAGGTACGGGAGCCGGGGTGCGCATCGCGAGCGGGCGCTACCCGCATCGCGAATCGCATCCCGGCCAGAGGCGGTATCGCAGCGCCCCGGGTCCGTGGAACCGACCGGAGCGCTGCAGTGAGAGGAGTGTAGCGAGCGCTCCGGGGAGGAGCGGGGACCCGGAGCGCTCGGCGTAACAGTACCCCCCCCCTTGGGTCTCCCCCTCTTCTTGGAGCCTGAGAACCTGAGGACCAGACTTTTGTCCAGGATATTGTCCTCAGGTTCCCAGGACCTCTCTTCTGGACCACAACCCTCCCAATCCACTAAAAAGAAGGTTTTCCCTCTGACCTTTTTAGATGCTAAAATTTCTTTGACGGAGAAGATGTCCGAGGAGCCGGAGACAGGAGTGGGGGGAACAGATTTGGGAGAGAAACGGTTAATGATAAGTGGTTTAAGAAGAGAAACATGAAAGGCATTAGGAATACGAAGAGAAGGAGGAAGAAGAAGTTTGTAAGAGACAGGATTAATCTGGCGCAAAATCTTGAAAGGACCAAGATAGCGTGGTCCCAACTTATAGCTAGGGACACGGAAGCGGACATATTTGGCGGAGAGCCATACCTTGTCTCCAGGGGAAAAAATGGGAGGAGCTCTTCTTTTCTTATCCGCGAATCTCTTCATGCGTGAAGAAGCCTGTAAGAGAGAATTTTGGGTCTCTCTCCATATGATGGAGAGATCACGAGAAATTTCATCCACAGCGGGCAGACCAGAGGGCAAGGGGGTAGGGAGGGGGGGAAGAGGGTGACGGCCGTACACCACGAAAAACGGGGATTTGGAGGAAGATTCAGAGATTCTGAAATTATACGAGAATTCGGCCCAAGGTAGAAGATCTGCCCAGTCATCCTGGCGGGAGGAAACAAAATGTCGTAAATAGTCACCCAAGATCTGGTTAATTCTTTCTACTTGTCCATTGGATTGAGGATGGTATGCAGAAGAAAAATTTAATTTAATCTTGAGTTGTTTACAGAGAGCCCTCCAGAATTTAGACACAAATTGGACGCCTCTATCCGAGACGATCTGCGTAGGCAACCCGTGAAGACGAAAAATGTGTACAAAAAATTGTTTAGCCAACTGAGGCGCTGAAGGAAGACCAGGAAGGGGGATGAAATGTGCCATTTTGGAGAATCGATCAACGACCACCCAAATAACAGTGTTGCCATGGGATGGGGGTAAGTCAGTAATAAAATCCATACCAATCAGAGACCAAGGTTGTTCGGGAACAGGCAGAGGAAGAAGAAAGCCAGCGGGCTTCTGGCGAGGAGTCTTATCCCGGGCACAGATAGTGCAGGCTCGCACAAAGTCCACCACATCAGTCTCTAGAGTCGGCCACCAATAGAAGCGAGAGATGAGTTGCACAGATTTCTTGATGCCCGCATGACCTGCGAGATGGGAGGAGTGACCCCATTTGAGGATTCCGAGGCGTTGGCGTGGAGAAACAAAGGTCTTTCCTGGTGGAGTTTGCCTGATGGAGGCTGGAGAAGTGGAAATCAGGCAGTCAGGAGGAATGATGTGTTGAGGAGAGAGTTCAATTTCAGAAGCATCTGAGGAACGAGAGAGAGCATCGGCCCTAATGTTCTTATCAGCAGGCCGAAAGTGAATTTCAAAATTAAATCGGGCAAAGAACAGAGACCACCTGGCCTGACGAGGATTCAGCCGTTGGGCAGACTCGAGGTATGAGAGGTTCTTGTGATCGGTGTAGATAATAACTGGAAATCTTGATCCCTCCAGCAGATGCCTCCATTCCTCAAGTGCTAATTTAATGGCTAGAAGCTCTCGATCCCCGATGGAGTAGTTCCTCTCCGCCGGAGAGAAGGTCCTAGAAAAAAACCCACAAGTAACAGCATGCCCGGAAGAGTTTTTTTGTAGAAGGACAGCTCCAGCTCCCACTGAGGAGGCATCAACCTCCAATAGGAAGGGTTTAGATGGGTCAGGTCTGGAGAGCACGGGAGCCGAAGAGAAGGCGGACTTGAGTCGTTTAAAGGCGTCTTCCGCTTGAGGAGGCCAAGACTTGGGATCAGCATTTTTTTTGGTTAAAGCCACAATAGGAGCCACAATGGTAGAAAAATGTGGAATAAATTGCCTGTAATAATTGGCGAACCCCAAAAAACGTTGGATGGCACGGAGTCCGGAGGGGCGTGGCCAATCTAAGACGGCAGAGAGTTTATCTGGATCCATTTGTAGTCCCTGGCCAGAGACCAAGTATCCTAGAAAAGGAAGAGATTGGCATTCAAACAGACATTTCTCAATTTTAGCATAGAGTTGATTGTCACGAAGTCTCTGAAGAACCATACGGACATGCTGGCGGTGTTCTTCTAGATTGGCCGAAAAAATTAGGATATCATCAAGATATACAACAACACAGGAGTATAACAGATCACGAAAAATTTCATTAACAAAGTCTTGGAAGACAGCAGGGGCGTTGCACAGGCCAAAGGGCATGACCAGATATTCAAAGTGTCCATCTCTGGTGTTAAATGCTGTTTTCCACTCATCCCCCTCTCTGATGCGGATGAGGTTATAGGCGCCTCTTAAGTCCAATTTAGTAAAGATGTGGGCACCTTGGAGGCGATCAAAGAGTTCAGAGATGAGGGGTAAGGGGTAGCGGTTCTTAACCGTGATTTTATTAAGTCCGCGGTAGTCAATGCAAGGACGTAGAGAGCCATCTTTTTTGGACACAAAGAAAAATCCGGCTCCGGCAGGAGAGGAGGATTTACGGATAAAGCCCTTTTTTAGATTCTCCTGGACGTATTCAGACATGGCAAGAGTCTCTGGGGCAGAGAGAGGATAAATTCTGCCCCGGGGTGGAGTAGTGCCCGGGAGGAGGTCGATAGGACAATCATAAGGCCTGTGAGGAGGTAGAGTCTCCGCTTGTTTTTTGCAGAAAACATCCGCGAAGTCCATATAGGCCTTAGGGAGACCGGTTACTGGAGGAAGCACGGAGTTACGGCAAGGGTTACTGGGAACCGGTTTTAGACAGTCCTTGGAACAAGAGGGCCCCCAACTCTTGATCTCCCCAGTGGACCAATCCAGGGTTGGGGAATGAAGTTGAAGCCAGGGAAGTCCAAGGAGAATTTCCGAGGTGCAATTGGGGAGGACCAAAAGTTCAATCCTCTCGTGATGAGATCCGATGCTCATTAGAAGGGGCTCCGTGCGGAAACGTATGGAACAGTCCAATCTTTCATTGTTTATACAATTGATGTAAAGGGGTCTGGTGAGACTGGTCACTGGGATGTTGAACCTGTTGACGAGAGAGGCCAAAATAAAATTTCCTGCAGATCCAGAGTCTAAGAAGGCCACAGAAGAGAAGGAGAAGGCAGAGGCAGACATCCGCACAGGCACAGTAAGACGTGGAGAAGCAGAGTGGACATCAAGGATTGTCTCACCTTTGTGCGGAGTCAGGGTACGTCTTTCCAGGCGGGGAGGGCGGATAGGACAATCCCTCAGGAAGTGTTCGGTACTAGCACAGTACAGGCAGAGGTTCTCCATGCGGCGTCGTGTCCTCTCTTGAGATGTCAGGCGAGACCGGTCGACCTGCATAGCCTCCACGGCGGGAGGCACAGGAACAGATTGCAGGGAACCAGAGGAGAGAGGAGCCGAGGAGAAGAAACGCCTCGTGCGAACAGAGTCCATATCTTGGCGGAGCTCCTGACGCCTTTCGGAAAAACGCATGTCAATGCGAGTGGCTAGGTGAACAAGTTCATGAAGATTAGCAGGCATTTCTCGTGCGGCCAGAACATCTTTAATGTTGCTGGATAGGCCTTTTTTAAAGGTCGCGCAGAGGGCCTCATTGTTCCAGGATAATTCAGAAGCAAGAGTACGGAATTGTACGGCATACTCGCCAACGGAAGAATTACCCTGGACCAGGTTCAACAGGGCAGTCTCAGCAGAAGAGGCTCGGGCAGGTTCCTCAAAGACACTTCGAATTTCCGAGAAGAAGGAGTGTACAGAGGCAGTGACGGGGTCATTGCGGTCCCAGAGCGGTGTGGCCCAAGCTAGGGCTTTTCCAGACAGCAGGCTGACTACGAAAGCCACCTTAGACCTTTCAGTGGGGAACTGGTCCGACATCATCTCCAAGTGTACTGAACATTGGGAAAGGAAGCCACGGCAAAGCTTAGAGTCCCCATCAAATTTATCCGGCAAGGATAGTCGTAGTCCAGAAGCGGCCACTCGCTGCGGAGGAGGTACAGGAGCTGGCGGAGGAGATGGTTGCTGGAGCTGTGGTAGTAACTGTTGTAGCATAACAGTCAGTTGAGACAGCTGTTGGCCTTGTTGCGCAATCTGTTGTGACTGCTGGGCGACCACCGTGGTGAGGTCAGCGACAACTGGCAGAGGAACTTCAGCGGGATCCATGGCCGGATCTACTGTCACGATGCCGGCTGACAGGTAGTGGATCCTCTGTGCCAGAGAGGGATTGGCGTGGACCGTGCTAGAGGATCGGTTCTAAGTCACTACTGGTTTTCACCAGAGCCCGCCGCAAAGCGGGATGGTCTTGCTGCGGCGGTAGTGACCAGGTCGTATCCCCTAGCAACGGCTCAACCTCTCTGGCTGCTGAAGATAGGCGCGGTACAAGGGAGTAGACAGAAGCAAGGTCGGACGTAGCAGAAGGTCGGGGCAGGCAGCAAGGATCGTAGTCAGGGGCAACGGCAGGAGGTCTGGAACACAGGCTAGGAACACACAAGGAAACGCTTTCACTGGCACTAAGGCAACAAGATCCGGCGAGGGAGTGAAGGGGAAGTGAGGTGATATAGGGAAGTGCACAGGTGTAAACACTAATTGGAACCACTGCGCCAATCAGCGGCGCAGTGGCCCTTTAAATCGCAAAGACCCGGCGCGCGCGCGCCCTAGGGAGCGGGGCCGCGCGCGCCGGGACAGAACTGACGGAGAGCGAGTCAGGTACGGGAGCCGGGGTGCGCATCGCGAGCGGGCGCTACCCGCATCGCGAATCGCATCCCGGCCAGAGGCGGTATCGCAGCGCCCCGGGTCCGTGGAACCGACCGGAGCGCTGCAGTGAGAGGAGTGTAGCGAGCGCTCCGGGGAGGAGCGGGGACCCGGAGCGCTCGGCGTAACAATAACTACTATATATACACATAGATACATAGATGTACAGATACACATGGATGCAGCTGTGCTGGAATAAAACAAATCCCACTGCAGGACTAGTGTTGGTGAGTGTGCATGATATAGGCAAAAAAACCGGAGTGCTTCTTGAATAGTTTGAGTAGCTTAAGGCACTGGTGTAATATAAAAGTAACGTATCCCCTATCCGACAGATAGGGGTTAAGTTTTAGATAGCTGGGGGGTCCAAGGGCTGGGGTCCCCCGTAATCTCCTGTTTAGAGCCCCGGCTCTCCTATACAGTGGGCATCACAAACCCCGCCCAAAGCGGGGTCCACCACTCCCCCTCCATATAGCTCTATGGGAGAGCCATTCAGCAATTTTTGGCTCTCCCATAGAACTATATAAAGGGGGCGTGGCGGCCCCCACTTCGGGGAGGGGTCGTGACGCACGGCTGTATAGGAGAGCCGGGGCTCTAAACAGGAGATCACGAGGAATCCTAGCGCTTGGACACCCCCCGCACGATCTAAAACTTCGGATAGAGGATACAGTTTTTTTTACATGATACTTGTCCTTTAAAATTGAGCTCATTTAGCAATATTGCCCTATGAAATTGTTTGCCACACAGTAACCCCATAGTAACGCCAGCCACAATGCAACCTTATAGCAACAACAACCACATATTCCCCGAAGTCTATGTCAGCTAGTGCGCAATGCATTAACAGCATTTATCTGCCCCTGCAAGCCACTCCTTACTGTTCCTATATCAATGACATTAATGATTCATATAAGCAGCCATTGCAGGCCATTTACATGCACCTTCCAAGATAACTATAATCGATGCAGAGAAGATGGAACGGAGCTGCGGCCCAATGGCCACACACTGCCTGTGCATTGTTCAAATGTGAATGGGCTTTGACAGCTGTGTCTTTCTGAATTTTCGGGACACAAGCTAAAATGTCTGTGACCTGAAAAATGGCAGGGGGTACACTAAATGATATAGTGGGCCACAGATTGTGCACCCTGACATCTCATCTATTGTTCTGCTTTGTTTTGGTTTTATTTTAGCAATTGTTGAAATTTGTACTTTTGTTACAGAATTCATCACAATAGATCTGATGAGTCTTTCTATTTCATTTTGACTGGTTCTTTATGTTGTACCCAGAGCAAGGCTTTTCATTAGGCACTAGATGCCTTCACATAAGGGTGGCCTTGCAAGGAATGAAATCTGCTCCTCTGGGACTGAGCTGGATTATAATTCTTGAGTGGGAGCTGCTGCTTGGAATGGTTCTGTTTGGGTAGTATTTTTCTTAGCCGCTTAGATTTAAAATAAATAATAAAACCACCAGTCGGTTCCCCATGATAGGTCCTCTTTAAGTGTAAAATGTAAGTTCTAAAGCACTTCCCTCTGTTTCTGCTCTAATAACAAGTGTCATGATGAGATTGCATTTCTGAGTCACAACTGTATGATTTTATGCCAAGTAAACACAAGCTAGCATTAATCCATGTCATCTTGGCCCTTTTCCTAAATACAGATGGGTGGAATCACTTTCATTGTTCACCTAATACTGTATTCCAGTTACTCAATCTAGCAGCCTAAAGTTTAAAGAAAAATTGTCAGCAAGTTCACCCACACTAAACCCAATACATTAGGGTTATAGTGTGGGTGAAAAGGAGTCTGTAACATGCTCACTTACGTAGTAAAGTTTTGTTTTTCCCGAGTTTGCGCCCTCTAAAGTGTCCGCCATCCATACCGGTTTTGTGCATAG
The DNA here is from genome assembly GCF_029499605.1 of Hyla sarda. Classification (NCBI taxonomy): domain Eukaryota; kingdom Metazoa; phylum Chordata; class Amphibia; order Anura; family Hylidae; genus Hyla; species Hyla sarda. The sequence goes on from NC_079189.1 coordinate 473,161,080, forward strand.
CAAACAGGTCCACCGCCAGCAATCTCACTTTGTGTTCCGGAGGCAGGTGACCGAAGCCCGCCCCCCTTATTGCATATTAATTTATTTGCTTCTCCAAGTCCTAATGGCGTCGAGTTATCCATCCCCCAAAGTGCTAATTGCTGTCTTCTGAGCGCATGCGCAGTTTTGCGGCGGAGAGCTGGGTAAAAAAAACAGCACATGCGCTCAGAAGACAGAGTGCAACGCTTATCGGGGGGGCGGATAACTCCACGTCAATAAATGAGTATGCAACATGGGGGGCAGGCTTCGGTGAAGGACACTTTAGAGGACGCAAACTCGCCCAAAACAAAACTTTACTAAGTAAGTAAGCATGTTACAGACTCCTGTTCACCCATACTATAACCCAATGTACTGGCTTTAGTGTGGGTGAACTTGCTGACAGTTTTCTTTTAATAGTTTTCCTTTCCTGATAAATAGACCACAAGATCTATGTTTGAAAACAATGAGCTCTTAGTTCTACAATAAAGGAGATCGTCCAGCAGCAGTGTGTGAAATTGCAGGTGCTTCTTTATTAAATCCCAATATAAAAATATAGAGGCAGATACAGGTACCAAGGCATTTCGGGACCCTTATTCATGGCCAGGAGTGTAGCTTGAGGGGGTGCAGAGGTAGCAGTCACACCAGGGCCCAGGTGCTCAAGGCGGCCCCAAAGCACCTAAGCCCCAAGAGACCAGTAATATAATTAGCACATGGGGCCCATGGAGATTTTGCTTCGGGGCCCAGAAGCTACAAGTTACGCCTCTGATCATGGCATGCATCAAGCTAGAACATCTTGGTTAAAATACCCCATAAATAGGTCACATGAGTATGGCATGGGGGAATTCCGGTCTCTGTCGCGTGTCAGGCGGAAACCGCACCGGGATGCCTGCTGGAATTTAGCAGGCACCCCGTGCAAACCTCAGGGGGGGAACGGCGGTTTGCAGCTATTCCGGGTCAATCGGGTCCCCGGTGACATGGAAAAAAAAGGGTGATAGGTACTGTACGACATGGCACCTATCACCCTTTAGTAACAGGAGTGAGGTGGCACTGGTGTTGTGGCTTTAACTCAGCGATCTTGCAACTATCTTACTCCCGGCCAAATCCGTATAAAGAATGTATATACCGAAGCATAGAGAAAAAAAATCAGACAGAGCCATTGTGCTTTATCGTTCTCTGTGTGCTGTCCACCCCCTTTATTTCAAATCGTTCAAGCTTATATCACCTTTGTCATTAACATAAGTTCCCACCCTCCCTAGTGGGCTGTTCTAGCATATAGGGAGTGAGCAAATAGCATGGGGGATGTGCCTTGTCCTCATATCTCTCAACTTCCTGTAACTGTTTCACAAGTTTCTTTTGTTCAGTCTTCACACGATGGTGGGGGCCAAGATGGTGGGGCCAAGATACCGGAAGGAGCAGAGGGGGAAAACAGATGGGGAAGGGGGGCCTCCTAAATGAAATTTTTTTTACATAGATAAATCTATTACAAGCCCCCCTAAAAAATGATCATTCTACCTTTCCCTAATTTCCATCATCTTAACTCATCTGCCCCAATGTGTTTTCTCGAACCTTTCGCTGTACTTTAGACGACCCATGGCTTATCCATGGACCCCCTTAGCCTCAGACTTTACACATATGGAGTCAGATGTTGTCCCTATGGGTCACTGGTGTTATAGATGGAATTGAAGCTCTGTAATGGGGTATAGGCTTCATCTATAATCTCAAAGTCCACATTTGTCATCACTGGCGTGACATTCTTGTCGGTCGTCTCACACTTCTTCTTTAGGCCAGGCAAAACACAACACACAACAAAGCAAGATTATTAGAATTATGAGTATGATTATTTTACCGGTCCTATACTGGCTGTGATATATACATGCAACGAATCTCCCAAACATCTTGTATAACCCCCTTTTTCCTTTTACCCCATACATCATATCTAATGCCGTACCATTTTGGAATATTATAGCGGACGTGACTCTTAGTTGTTCGGCCTGACCTTAAAGAGCATATTGTTCGGCCCGACCTTAAAGAGCATATTAATCTTTGTTGGTTATAATAGATAAAATTAATTTTACTCATGGAAAGCTGGGATATTATTGACTCAACTCCTTTTTATTTGACCTCTAGCTATAAAACTCCCAGCAGGGGCTGCGCATTTTCCTCTAAAGTGTGGTTTGGATTTCTTTGTAGGTTCGGTAATGGAAGTGTGTATGGGCAGACGTGTCTTGACTAATGTGTATTCCCCAGTTTAATTCCTTTCTATAATCTTACACCAAGTATTCCTTTCCTTTATAACATTATTATTCACTGAAATACTTGTTGCACCCTGCTATTTGTACATGTTCACCTACTGGTTCTCCTCATACAACATCCCCTCCTAACAATCCGTTGTGATTATCTTTCCCTTTGGAACAACCATGGTTATGCACAGACATAGATTTAACAGTTATCAGAGATACATCTATACAGGATCATCATATGCAATCTTCTCTTTCCTCACTTATTTCCTGCATAGGTTTTGAAGAAATGGGTGACAATTACAGAATCTGAACTAGTAACAATTTTACAAAAGGTTCTTAATTGTATACTTTATTGTATCTATGGTTAGGGATCAGTACAATTAGACAGGAGATACTGATATTGACCTACCCCTGGCAGTTAGATGAAGTCTACTCATATTCTCTGAAACAGGTAAGATGATTATGGAGTGTGTTGGTTAGGTACCTTTATTGTTTTTACCTAGGTCATATGTCAGATATAAATGATAACGTCTGTACAAACCTTCTTTCTGCATTGTTGAATCCTGAGGAGACCCAATGTACTGACATTACTATGCACATAGCTCCCCTCTGCTTAGTGTATGGGGTCATATAAGTTACCATGGGGTACAAGACTGCTGGCACATACATTTTCTTACCAACTCTTTCCGGATGCAGTCTTTGCCCTGTACCACCTCTTTCTTCTTCCGTTGGTCTCTCTCAGCATGCATAGCTGGTTCCTGCAAGAGACCTAACCAGAAAATTCCACATTGCCCATCCACCTGTACACTTTGTACCATCATTGTGGGGGAACAGGAGCACTGCAGCCTTGGCAGCCTCCTTCACCACTTAATCCCCTTGGCTTCTGGGGCTGTTTCCTTCATGTGTCTCTGATCTTTACGATGGCCACTTTCTCTGGCAGCTCTCGGACTTTGAACACTTGAATTACAAACTACAGATTGGTTTGCTCAGGGATTCAAGAACACTCTTACTTCAGTAGGCCCATACTTGTGGGCAATAATTAAAGTGTACCCGTACTCATTGTGTCATACCTTTAGACATCTTACACATCTCAGTGAATACCTTCAACTCTACTTCTCTGAAGCACCAGCTCAGATCGAGTGGTTTATTGCAGTAGAACTTCATTCTGCGTGTGGTCACTAGTGTTGCTCGCGAATATTCGCAATTCAAATTTTATTCGCGAATATCGCATATTCGCGAATTCGCGAATATTCGCGAATATAGCGCTATATATTCGTAATTACGAATATTCGTTTTTTTAATTTTTTTTTATTTAATTTTTTTTTTCACAGTACACATCACAGTGATCATCCCTCTCTGCTTCCAGCTTGTGTGGTGTAAAGAAGGCTCTAATACTACTGTGTGAGACTGGTGTGCAAATTTTCGCATATACGAAAATTTGCATGTGATAATTTTCGCATATGCGAATTTTCACATGCGTTAATTTTCGCACACGTAAATATTCACATATGCGAAAATACAACGAGAATATTACGAATATGCGAATATTCGCGAATATGACGAATATTCGTCCATATATTCGCGAATATTCGCGAATTCGAATATGGCCTATGCCGCTCAACACTAGTGGTCACCATATATCCTGTCTTATGTATTACATCTTTACATTACTTAGAACAAACTTACATTTATGACTCAGCATTAACCATGGATTCTCCGATATCCTATCATGGCTCTTGAAATTATTATTTTTTTTTTAGTCTTATAAATTCAAGACAATCAGCATCTTCGTATTACACTAAATATCATTATAAAGTTATCCACTTAAAATTGATGTTATTCTTATAAATACAATGTAGAATGTATAGGTATATCACGTTGTGTATGCAGGTGCTATAACACATTCAAGTTTAAACAGTAGATTTGTAGTTCCAACAATTTAATGTGACTGTGTTTCATTAGACCAAGGCTGTTCTGTCAATCTTCCTATAAGCCCAGCCTTTCTCTTCCCACCCCTTTGAGTCTGGCTTTTTGTCTTTCTTTCAGTTTGGTCATTCCTCAAAAATTCTTGAGCAATCAGTGCCTACAAGAGACATACCATACACATGTAACAATACCAACATTTACAAATACTCAACATACAACACACACAGGGCCCACATTCTCACCAAAAACAAAATGTAAAAGAATAAAAATATATACAGAGCTCTTTCAAAAATTGGGAAAAAATCATCTCAATGCATCTCATCTCAATAATCAATAAACCATTAGCTGATTTTAAATGCTTAAAGTAATATTCATTAATTAAACAGTGATCACTTTATTATTTATTTTACATTTTATTTTATTCTCCTTGGCCAAATTTCTCTCGTTACTCCTATAATATAATCAGACAGTTAATTGCATTTCCTTATAAATTTCCTTTTTTTTTTTTATTCATCTTGCACTCCTGCAAAAACAAACTTATTAAGAGATTAATAAAATATCATCACGTAGTTTCATTATGACATAATCATGTACATACACAGTTTCACCTAAATCCATTCACTGGTCATACCCTGTGTATTCCTAATTGATCATATATGCTTAACTTGACTAGGTGTGTTAAAATGGCTGCAGGGGAGTGGAGGTTAGAACTAATTGCATGAGCTAAAATGGCTGCTGGGGGAGAAACTTCACTTTTGGGAGTGGTAAAATGGCTGCCCCCCATACAGAATAAGCATGTGGCAGAGACTAGCAGCCTCATGGAAAGAGAGAGAGAAAAAAGCATGGAATGAAGAAAAGTAAGATCTGGGTTATAACTTTAGGGATTAGTATTAGGGTGTCACTCCATAAGGGATTCTTAGCTCCATAATAATATTATACAGACAGTTCAATTTTCACACTCCCTCCCCCCTGCTTACTACAAAGGCTCTCTTAATTGAAAATATGATAATTCTCACCATCCTATCACCAGTTTATAAATAAATTTATGTCTGTACATCGGTGTTATCTTCAATACCTAAATATTTGCATCATACTTTTAGCCAACACCTTATCTATTCGCCTCGCATTCTTTTGTCTATCTATATCTATTCAGATGGTTACAATATAACTAAGTCAAATCACAATTGTTCTCAAGAATCACGCTGTTATATATAACTATATATTACACTGCCATATATATATATATATATATATATATATATATATATATAAACCTCCTTATCCTATCAACCATCAATATATTTCAAACTTGCAACTGTCTTAATATCTATAATTTATCAATTCCATTTTGAACTCACCACATGCTTTCCATCAAACCTTCATTTTCTTTCTATACAATTCTGTGCAATTCCCTTCCCCCACTTCCTCTCCATTTGCAATTCTATCAGTAAGGTCAGGTTACTTCTGCACGTTCCAAAGCCCTGCAGCTCTCTTCAGCCCCCTCTGTCTCCTCCAAAAAGCCCACAAACCCTTGGGTGCCCCCAGCTGTTGCCAACTAAAGCCCTCTCAAAAACCTTGCTGTACTTTTAGGAGATATCTTTAAAACACTAATACATTAGATCTAGTATTAGAAGGGAAGTTATTTCCCCCTCTTTGTCTGAATTAACTAATTTAACAATAATACATGGACACACACACAATACAAGACACATATCACATATTCTATCAGTTGCAATGGGACAAGTTCCAGGAATCTGCTATTGCCGGGAAAATCCCTTGTACCCCCAGTCCTAGATAAGCTCTAATTATAACTTTACACCAGGCAACAAGCACCTATCCGTCCTAGATCACTTATCTATTTACGACTCTGTCCTAAACATTCTGATGATGCCTAAACATCCCAATGCTTATTTATGACAACGTACTCCGCAACTCAACTCCCCAATGAACAGTCCCAATTCCACTTATTAACTCACACACACTTCATACACACTCGGGCAGTAAGATACATTATGCATTATGATAACAGGCACATGAGTATTTGGCTCTGGACGAGAATTTATCTATCTTTCTCTGTTAGGTCACATGTAAGTCGGCTAGATCAGCATGACAAAACAAAGGGGAGACATGAGTACTTTTGGCTAGGTACAAGTATGTCCTACCGTACGCCTGGAGTTGATCAAATCCCATCTGCGTCCATCTTTGTTCAATCGTCTGGTCTGGGTATTGCAACTTGCACATGAGGCCTATAGTCCAGCCCCACGAAATTGGGCGACATCTGTGGTGGCTTTAACTCCGCGTTCTTGTAACTATCTTACTCCCGGCCAAATCTGTATAAAGAATGTATATACCGAAGCATAGAGAAAAAAATCAGACAGAGCCATTGTGCTTTAGCGTTCTCTGTGTGCTGTCCATCCCCTTTATTTCAAATCATTCAAGCTTATATCACCTTTGTCAATAACATAAGTTCCCACCCTCCCTAGTGGGCTGTTCTAGCATATAGGGAGTGAGCAAATAGCATGGGGGGATGTGCCTTGTCCTCATGTCTCTCAACTTCCTGTAACTGTTTCACAAGTCTCTTTTGTTCAGTCTTCACACGATGGTGGGGGTCAAGATGGTGGGGGCCAAGATACCGGAAGGAGCAGAGGGGGAAAACAGATGGGGAAGGGGGGCCTCCTAAATGAAATTTTTTTTACATAGATAAATCTATTACACTGGTGCCACCTCATGATCGTCCTGATTCCAGGCCAGTACCGGCCGACAAGTCAGTACACCTGCTGTGGGGGTGTCCCTAACGGCACCTGCTCCGCCCCTACTCCGGAGGGCGAGAGTGCAGAGTGTGTACCTGTAGTGAGGACCCTGATCCCCTGGAATCGGCGGCGGGATCGGGGCCCCAGGAGGGAAGACATCGGCGGCAGGAAGACAGGCAGGACGTGCGCAGCAGCAGGAGGTAAGGCCATGCCTCCTGCTGTTGACTATCAACAACTCCCAGCATGCACAATAGGGCATGCTGGGAGTTGTTGTTATGCAACAGCAGAAGGCACAACTACAAATCCCAGCGTGCCCTTTGGTAGTTTGTGCATGCTGGGGGTTGTAGTTAGTAGGTATCATGTAGTTATTGGGTATCATTGTAATCATATGGACCTACATAATAAATATATGGTGTCATTTTTACCGAAAAGTGCACTGTGTAAAATCGGAAGACCCCAAAATTTACTAAATGACTTTTTTTTCCCAATTTTTCCCCACAAATAATTTGTTTCTGGGTTTGCCATAAATTCTATGGTGAAATGATTGATGTCGCAAAAAATAAGCCCTCATATGAGTCTGTAGGTGCAAAATTGAAAGCGTTATGATTTTTAGAAGGTGATGAGGAAAAAACAAAAGTGCAAAAATGAAAAAGCCAGTGGTCCTTAAGGGGTTAAGGTGAAAATGGTCTAGGTCCTTAAGGGGTTAAGGAAAAAGCCCATTTTCAACTTAAAGGGGTATTTCAGGAAAAAAACATTTTTTATTTTTATACCAACTGGCTCCAGAAAGTTAAACAGACTTGTAAATTACTTCTATTAAAAATCGTATTCCTTTCAATAATTATCAGCTGCTGAAGTTGAGTTATTGTTTTCTGTCTTGCAACAGTGCTCTCTGCTGACATCTCTGCTTGTCTCGGGAACTGCACCGGGTAGAAGAGGTTTGCTATGGGGATTTGCTTCTAAACTGGGTGGTTCCCGAGACACGTGTCATCAGAGAGCACTTAGACAGAAAAGAACAACTCAACTTCATCAGCTCATAAGTACTGAAAGGATTAAGATTTTTTAGGTTCAAATAATTTTTTATTTAATTTTTCAAGAATTTTTTTTCACAAAACCGAATTGGCCAATAGATAACAAACACGGCCAAAAGAACAATACAGAAATAAATACAACAGAATCAAACAAATTCTTTAGAAATTATAATAATTAATCAGATCCATCGGATATTGTATAAGCATATCCGGAATGTGTTGGAAAAATCTATAAGATTTACCATTAATTAAATGAACAGATAACTAATAACTTTACTATGCCTGAAGTAGCCCATCAGCAAGTAAATGTATGCAGGATCCCGCAGTCCTCCCCTCTCTCGCCACAGGCAGCCATATAAAGTATGTGGAGAATATACCATACATCATGTAATGACCTATGTACATGTGTATGTAGCCCTTGGTATAGTCTACACACCAAAACGGGACTATGAACACTGGAACACAGGTAACGCCATTTAAGTGCGAAACGTGCAATAGTTAGGACTGTGGATAATGTTTCGTCCAGCTGAACCATCTAGACTCGCAGTCAGCTCTGGTATTCAACTTCCATGCGTACGTTGTTTCGTAGAAACAGTTGGTCTTGACAGCGTCAATAATGTCAGCAGTAGCCGGTACAGATGGAGTCTTCCATCTGGCTGCAATGTGTGTCCTGTAAGCTATTAAAATGTGGCAGATAGGTGTCCTAAAACTAACATCTACAGCATGCAGGCCTATATTTAAAAGTGCTAGTTTGCTAGACAAAGAAACTGATTTACTTGATATTAGTTTTATTAACTCATCAATGCCCTTTTTCAAGTTATGTAGCGTAGGACATGTCCAAAAGACATGGCTAATAGTGCCTACCTGCCCACATCCTCGCCAGCATAACTGGGAGCAAGTGGGTATCATAGAATGAAGCTTAGCAGGGGTGTGATACCATTTGGATGTCCCTACCTTATTTAGGAATCAATTTAACAGTAGACATGAATAATTTGATCCCTGAGAACTTCCATAACCTATACACCTCAATACAAAAAGATTTAGCTTCATTCGGTAAATTTTATTGGAGCTGGTTTGGGAGGATTAGTGTTTACAAAATGTTCATACTGCCAAAACTTTTGTATCTTATGCGGACGATCCCTCTAGCATTGCCCAAGAGTCTATTGACAAAACTTTGCAGACAAATGTCAGACTTTGTTTGGCAAAAGTCTCGGCTCAGAATATCCGCAGAACTAATGACAAAAAACCTGAAAATGGAGGTGCTGGTCTCCCCAACTTGTCAGCTTACTCACAGGCCACCATGCTTAAACAATCACTAGAATGGCTGAAGCCTTTAGCTGACAGGAAATCTTGGGTACTCCTGGAGGGATCGTTATGCGGTATTCAGGATTGGAAAACTTTACTAATTAATTCCCATAAAATTAACAAATCCACTCTTAGATTGAACAAAATGTATTCAGACAATATTAAGGTATGGAACATTAGGCCTAACAGCAGCTCCGATTCCGCCAGTAATACACTTGTCAATTTGACCTTGCCATCTGTCAGGCATTTCACTACGATTTCTAACCTTAACGAATGGGTAGAGAAAGACATTACTTTATTGACCTACTTATACAAAGATGATAAGCTTTTATCCTTTGAGGAATTACAAAATACACATCATTTACCGGACTCTGAGAGGAAAACGTATGACATTATTGTTAAGCACCTTAAGAAATTCCCTAAACCTAATGTGCTAATACCTCAAAATCTGACCAACTTGATGGGCCTATCCTCCGACTCCATTTCCAAATTAAAAACTAGACCAATTTACCAGTTTTGCAATAATGATATATACATAAATAATAGTCCACAACACTCCAAGTGGGAAAAAGAATTAAACATTATTATTTCTAATTACGAATGGGCTCAAGCTTATCTGACATTAAAGAAGGCTACATCTTGTATTGGACATAAGGAGCAATTTTTCAAAATGACATCCAATAATGCTACTGGGCACTAGGGGGTTAATGTGACTCGCCACCGGTACCGGAGACTGTCTGAGGGAGATCGTTGGTTTATGCAGAGTCTGCGCCTTTGTGACTTCCTGTTTTGGTCCAGTCGGTAAAGTCTTCTCCTATGCAACACAGGGCGGATCCTTAGTTCCTGCTCACAACACTGAAGAGGCGTCACCACTGGGGACAGATGGGGCGGAGCTGCGACCGCTCGTGCGTGCGGAAAACACCAGACCAGATTAACTCTTTCAGGTACTGACTTCTCACACTGCACAGTGACACTTTACAGTCTTTCCCTCACCTCCCCGTCTATTTCACAGGCACCACTAACAAATACTTTGCAATGACAACAGTCCCGTACACTAATCTGGCACAGATTCCGTCGCAACAGCATGCAACTATGACAGACAGTCTCGGACACAGTTCAGACTAGGGAGAGGATTTGTGGCTTGTGGTAAATGAACACCCATATCCTGTTCGTAAGACACCAAAAAGTTGTGGTGTCGGGGTGTGAGGTGCAGGGTAGATGGAGGGCAGGTGTTATGGCCCAAGGGGCAGATGGTATTAACCCCTTCTTGTTGTGATGCCAAGGGCGTGGTTTAGTCTTAACTAGCCGAAGGTAATAACACTGATCCTGGTTTAGGAAGGGGCAATGAAGACACCAATGCCAGATTAACCCCTTAACGAAGCAGGACATAAATGTACATCCTGGTGAGCTGGTACTTAACGCACCAGAACGTACATTTACGTCCTATGCATAATCGCGACCATCGGAGTGATGTGTGCAGCAGGTCCTGGCTGCTCATAGCAGCCAGGGACCCACCCGTAATGGCAGACATCCACAATCACACGGATGTCCGCCATTAATCCCTCAGATGCCGTGATCAATACATCACGGCATCTGCAGCATTGCGGACACTAAAATGGATGATCGGATCGCCCACATCACTACCACGGTGATCCGATCATCCAGTATGGCACCCGGAGGTCCCCTCACCTGCCTCCGTTGCCTTCCAAGGGTCTTCTGCTCTGGTCTGGGATCGAGCAGACCAGAGCAGAAGATCACCGATAATACTGATCAGTGCTATGTCCTATGCATAGCACTGAAGAGTATTAGCAATCGAATGATTGCTATAAATAGTCCCCTATGGGGACTATTAAAGTGTAAAAATAAAAGTTTAAAAAGTTTAAACAAATTTGAAAAAAAACCTCCCCTAATAAAAATGTAAATTGTCCCATTTTCCCAATCTCACCCCAAAAAGTGTAAAAAATATATTTTATATACATATTTGGTATCACCGTCTGCGTAAATATGCCAAATATTAAATTAAAATGTTAATGGTACCGTACGGTGAACGTCGTGAACATAAAAAAAAAAAGTCCAAAATAGCTGCTTTTTTTTATAACATTTTATTCCAAAGAAAATTTATAAAAAACAAAGTATTAAAAATTTTGTATAAGCAAATATGGTATCAATAAAATTACAGATCACGGCGCAAAAAATGAGCCCTCATACTGCCACTTATATGGAAAATGAAAAAGTTATAGGTCTTCAAAATAGGGGGATTTTAACCTCTTAAGGACCCATGACGTATGCGTACGTCATGAGTCCCGGTCCTGCGATATAACGCGGGGTCACACGGTGACCCCACATCATATCGCGGCAGGCCCGGCGTCATAGTGAAGCCGGGACCCGCCTCTAATAGCGCGCGGCACTGATCGCTGTGCCGCGCGCTATTAATCCTTTAGCCGCGTGCTCAAAGCTGAGCCGCGCGGCTAAAAACGAAAATAAAAATGCCCGGCTAGCTCAGGGAGCTGTTCGGGATCGCCGCGGTATAATCGCGGCATCCCGAACAGCTGTAGCACAGGAGGAGGTCTTCTTACCTTCTCCTGTGCTGTCCGATCGCCGAATGAATGCTTCAAGCCTGAGATCCAGGCTTGAGCATTCAATCGCCGAAAACACTGATTGATCCATTCCTATGGAGATGCATCAATCAGTGTAAAAGATCAGTACATGCAATGTTATAGCCCCCTATAGGAGCTATAATATTGGATAAGAAAAGTGTAAAAAAAATCATTAACCCTTTCAATTATCCCTTCCCCTAATAAAAGTTTGAATCACCCGGCATTTCCAAAAATAAAAAAAATATTATGTAAATAATAATAAAAATAAACATATGTGGTATCGCCGCGTGCGGAAATGTCCGAATTATAAAAATATACCACTTTTTAAACCGCTCGTTCAATGGTGTACGCGCAAAAAAATTCCAAAGTCCAAAATAGCGCATTTTTGACCACTTTTTATACCACAAAAAAGTGAATAAAAAGTGATCAAAAAGTCTGATCAGAACAAAAATGGTACCGCTAAAAACTTCAGATGACGGCGCAAAAAATTAGTCCTCAAAGCGCCCTGAACACAGAAAAATAAAAGTTATAGGGGTCAAAAGATTACCATTTTAAATATATAAATTTTCCTGCATGTATTCATGATTTTTTTCGGAAGTGATACAAATTCAAACCTATACAAGTAGGGTATCATTTTAACCGTATGGACCTACAGAATAAAGATAAGTTATCATTTTTGCCAAAAAATGTACTGCGTAAAAACAGAAGCCCCCAAAACTTACAAAATAGTGTTTTTTCATCAATTTTGTTGCACATTGATTTTTTTTCCCGTTTCACCGTAGATTTTTGGGTAAAATGACTAATTTCATTACAAAGTAGAATTAGTGATGCAAAAATTAAGCCATTATATATAATTTTAGGTGAAAATTTTTAAGGGTTATGATTTTTTAAAGTTAAGGAGGAAAAATTGAAAATGAAAAAAACGGAAAAAGCCCGGGTCCTTAAGGGGTTAAACATACTAATTTGGTTAAACAGTTACGATTTTTTTTAAGCGCAACAGTAATAGAAAAGTATGTTATCATGGGTATCATTTTAATCGTATTGACCCAAAGAATAAATAAAACATGTCATTTTTAACATAAATTGTACGGCGTTAAAACAAAACCTTCCAAAATTAGCAAAATTGCGGTTTTCATTTTAATTTCCCCACACAAATAGTATTTATTTGGTTGCGCCATACATTTTATGGTAAAGTGAGTGATGGCATTACAACGGACAACTAGTCGCGCAAAAAACAAGAGCTCATACTAGTCTGTGGATGAAAATATAAAAGAGTTATGATTTTTTGAAGGCAAGGAGGAAAAAAAGAAAACGTAAAAATAAAACTGTCCTTAGAGTCCTTAAAGGGGTACTCCGCCCCTGGCATCTTATCCCCTATCCAAAGGATAGGGGATAAGATGTTAGATCGCCACGGTCCCGCTGCTGGGGACCCCGGGGATCGCCGTTGCGGCGCCCCGCCATCATTACTGCACAGAGCGAGTTCGCTCTGTGCGTAATGACGGGTGATACAGGGGCCGGAGCACCGTGACGTCATGGCTCCGCCCCTCATGACATCACGGCCCGTCCCCTTAACCCCTTAACGACGCAGGACGTATATTTACGTCCTGCGCCGGCTCCCGCGATATGAAGCGGGATCGCGCCGCGATCCCGCATCATATCGCGTCGGTCCCGGCGCTAATCAACGGCCGGGACCCGCGGCTAATACCACACATCGCCGATCGCGGCGATGTGCGGTATTAACCCTTTAGAAGCGGCGGTCAAAGCTGACCGCCGCTTCTAAAGTGAAAGTGAAAGTGACCCGGCTGCTCAGTCGGGCTGTTCGGGACCGCCGCGGTGAAATCGCGGCGTCCCGAACAGCTGATCGGACACCGGGAGGGCTCTTACCTGCCTCCCCGGTGTCCGATCGACGAATGACTGCTCCGTGCCTGAGATCCAGGCAGGAGCAGTCAAGCGCCGATAATGCTGATCACAGGCGTGTTAATACACGCCAGTGATCAGCATAGGAGATCAGTGTGTGCAGTGTTATAGGTCCCTATGGGACCTATAACACTGCAAAAAAAATGTAAAAAAAAAGTGTTAATAAAGGTCATTTAACCCCTTCCCTAATAAAAGTTTGAATCACCCCCCTTTTCCCATAAAAAAAATAAAACAGTGTAAAAAAAATAAAAAATAAACATATGTGGTATCGCCGTGTGCGTAAATGTCCGAACTATAAAAATATATCATTAATTAAGCCGTACGGTCAATGGCGTACGCGCAAAAAAATTCCAAAGTCCAAAAAAGCGTATTTTGGTCACTTTTTATATCATTAAAAAATGAATAAAAAGTGATCAAAAAGTCCGATCAAAACAAAAATCATACCGATAAAAACTTCAGATCACGTCGCAAAAAATGAGTCCTCATACCACCCCATACGTTGAAAAATAAAAAAGTTATAGGGGTCAGAAGATGACATTTTTAAACGTATAAATTTTCCTGCATGTAGTTATGATTTTTTCCAGAAGTGCGACAAAATCAAACCTATATAAGTAGGGTATCATTTTAACCGTATGGACCTACAGAATAATGATAAGGTGTAATTTTTACCGAAATATGCACTGCGTAGAAACGAAAGCCCCCAAAAGTTACAAAATGGCGTTTTTTTTTCGATTTTGTCGCACAATGATTTTTTTTTCCGTTTCGCCGTGCATTTTTGGGTAAAATGACTAATGTCACTGCAAAGTAGAATTGGCGACGCAAAAAATAAGCCATAATATGGATTTTTAGGTGGAAAATTGAAAGGGTTATGATTTTTAAAAGGTAAGGAGGAAAAAACGAAAGTGCAAAAACGGAAAAACCCTGAGTCCTTAAGGGGTTAATGCAAGTCTATAGCAGGGGGCGTGACGACCGCCACGCCCCCTTCCCATAGACTTGTATTGACGGGGGCGTACCGTGACGTTACGAGGGGCGGAGCCGTGACTTAACGATGCTACGGCCCCTGTATTGCCCGTCATTACGTGCAGAGCGATCTCGCTCTGCGCAGTAATGATAGCGGGGTTCTGCAGCAGCAATCTCCGGGGTCCCCAGCAGCGGGACCCCAGCGATCTAACATCTTATCCCCTATCCTTTGGATAGGGGATAAGATGTCTAGGGGCGGAGTACCCCTTTAAGGCCCAAATGAGCTGAGTCCTTAAGGGTTTAAGGATAATGGCAGCTTTACTGAGGCAAGACAGTCTTTGCAGTACAGCCAAATATCCCAGGGAGGTGACAGTGACACAGAGGGACCTTGCAGGCTTGCTGGGGCTTGCAGTAGTTAGACTGACTTTAGTGCAGGCCACGGTGACTACAAATGGACTCGACTTGACAGAGATTGTGACTGACAATAAGATGACCAACTTGTGGCTGCAGGACTTTAGGCTCGAGGCCTCCAATGCTCTGTACACAGACACTGAGACGACTGCACTGGACCTCAGCATACAGCAGAAGAGAGAGATTACAGCCCCTCCCCTGGTTATATAGGGAGGCTGTGCAAGGAGCCCATAGGTCACTTGGGGGGGTCACCTCGTCACTGGAGCCCTCTGGGTAACAATCATGTGGTACTAACATTAAAGCAACAGTACATTAAATGAGGCAAACCTATATACATAATGGGGGTATGCTGCAGGGGAGCCCTGAGGACATGCAGGGACTCTGCCTGACAGGGCAGGAGGACAGTATGGGGCCACATCATCCCGTACTGTGACATCACACTTTGACCTTGGCCCCCTCTATGGTAAGACTTTTGTAGTAAAAGTAATGTGCACAGCAGAAGAGGTATGTGTAGTTCAGGAGCTGTAATACCTCTATTCATTGTGAGTAGATTGTAGTGTTACCATGACTGGCATGGTGCACCATGCTGCACTGAGGGCACAGAGGTCTGTAGACAGGCGGGTGGCAATGGAATATCTGGATGGGGTTCTCTCTGCAGCATCTGAGGTGTTTTTTTTTTAAATCTGGTGTGAGGGTAGGTCAACAGCCCGACGGACAGCATAGCACCCCAGGCAAATGCCCATTGTGTCTGATAGCCAGTCTGGGCCTGCCTACCAGCATAGCAGATCAGACTATGGTTGACATGGCAACCGCAATTGCTTTGCAGGGTGCCGATGAGGAATTCCCTCCCTCTGTAACCCTTACAGATGCTGTGCCACTGTGAAAATTTCTTCGTCAGTAGGCAAGCGTACACAATCAGATCAAATAATTTATTCCATCACTGTATACTCAATGCCAGAAATGCTCTTTTTTGATTACCTTGCCTCAACAGAAAAAAATGTAATAACGAGTTATTAAAAAATTGTACCAATAAACACTACAGCTCTCTTTTCAGTAAACAAGCCCTTAAACAGATCTCAGCTATATGTTCAAAAATACAACATAAAGCAAAGTTATTTTCTTTTTTAAACTGATTTTCTTTTTATTATTTTAAAAGTTGTGAAGCATAAAAAATACTGTATAAATGCCATAATTGTACTGAGACACAACATAAAGTTTACATGTAATAAAGACTTGTATAGTAAACTATGTAAAAATCAACAAAAGAAATTGTGAAATTGTAATTCAACCCCAATTTTGAAATAGTTTTCTAATATGTTATGAAGTACCATTAAAACATAACTTGTTCCCCTAAAAAATGGAGAAAAATACCAAAGTTATGGCCCTTCGATTGTAGAGATAAAAGATCAATAGATCCATATTTGTTGGTACTTTCTGTTTTAAGGTGTACTCCAGTGGAAAAAAATAATATTTTAAATCAACTGGGGCCATGAAGTTAAACAGATTTGTAAATTACTTTTATTTAAAATCCTTCCAGCACTTACCAGCTGCTGTATGCTACAGAGAAAGATGTATTTCTTTCTTGAGTTCTTTTCAGTCTGACCACAGTGCTCTCTGCTGACACCTCTGTCCGTATCAGGAACTGTCCAGAGCAGGAGAGGTTTGCTATGGGGATTTTCTTGTACTCTGTACTCTGACATGGGCAGAGGTGTCAGCAAAGAGCACTGTGGTCAGACTGTAAAGAATTCCAGAAAGATATACAACTTCCTGTGAAGCATACAGCAGCTGATAAGTACTAGAAGGATTATAATTTTTAAATATAAGTCATTTTTAAATCTGTTTAACTTTCTGGCACCAGTTGATTTAAAAAAAAAATACCCCTTTAAGATCGGGAAGGCAGAAATCTACATGCTCTGAGTACAGTATCTGTTTGAGAAGCTTTTTTTGAAGTTTAACAATCTGGTTTTGTGTGGGCAGGCCGGGCAGATTATCTGGCAGATTTGGTGAACATTTTACAGACTGTCCTGCTATCTTGACTTATACTTTGTTATGCAAGTTGAATTCTAATAGTCATATTCAATCAAATGCAAGATTTTTATGTAAGCTGCATATTTAGTCAGAATACACACATAGAGACAGGGCTGAGTTAAGGCCAAAACTGAAGGAATAATACATGAGACTCGGCAAACAGGACATAGCTGGGTTCATGCAAGGATAGAAACTCACAATTGGCAAAGATAATGGGGAGGGGTCAAAAACCGAGCGGCGAATATGTGAAATGCTTGTAGTGTTGAGAGCATAGAAGCTTAGTATGGGATCTTTAAAAGCTCATATTAGCAGATGAAATTAAAAAAAAATAGTGAAATAAGTGTAACATATGTGCATAAAAATCAGCAGCTCTTTAAAGGGGTTATCCAGGAAAAAACTTTTTTTTTATATATCAACTGGCTCCAGAAAGTAAACAGATTTGTAAATTACTTCTATTAAAAAATATCTTAATCCTTTCAGTACTTATGAGTTGCTGAAGTTGAGTTGTTCTTTTCTGTCTAAGTGCTCCCTGATGACAGTTGTCTCAGGAACTGTCAATGATAGAAGCAATTCCCCATAGCAATCCTCTTCTACTCTGCGCAGTTTCCAAGACAAGCAGAGATGTCAGCAGAGAGCACTGTTCCCAGACAGAAAAGAACAATTCAACTACAGCAGCTGATAATTATTGGAAGGATTAAGATTTTGTTAATAGAAGTAATTTACAAATTAAGCCTGTATAGTCAGCATCATCTAAACGTGCAGATCCCAGATTGGTGAAATGCGTTGAAGTGCTCTGTGTTTTATACATTCTAGCTAAGCCTCTAATTCACAAAATATATAGATGCAGCAATTTGGTTGACTATCTGTACCTTTCACCAAATAGTCAAATTTTTATTGCAAAATGAAGTGTGAATGCTAGACTCTAGCTGGTGAAATTAGGAGGCAGAGTGGGGGGGGGGGGGGGGGGTTGAATCAGGTTCTGAATGGTGGGTATGAAGTTCACTTCCTCTTAGCCTAGCATTCACACCATATTTTTACACCTTCACACGTGATCTCTGACATCACAAATGGGAGTTACTAGAGGCCAAAAACACACTGCCAGGTCTGTTCGATCATTTAACCCTAGAGGACCTGTAGCACTGGAAGGAATTATCCAGTGCGTTTCTCTTTTGAGGAATGTTGTGTCTGGGTTTTCCCCTGGCAGCGGCACAACAACCTCCAGTCCTGAAAAACGCAGGACTTCAGGGTTATTTCCATGTTCCTTTTCCACTTGGGACATCAGGCGGGGGCTTCCCTGTCTCCCGGTGTGGATGGAGTAAAAATGCTCCCTAATCCGCACAAAGAGACAGCGCTTTGTCTTGCCGACGTAGAAATAGCTGCATGGACAGAACAGAACGTAGACTAAATTTTTTGTAATAAAATAATAATAAAGTAATAAAGTAATAAAATCAACTACTGAATGCGAAATAGCTCCTATTCTTAGATTATTTGCTGCCAAATTATAGCTGCAGAAACTGCAATTTTTGCAGCAATAATTGCCTTGTGGCAGAAAATCACACAACCAAGTTTTTTTTCTGTTTCCTTTGAACTTTCTTTTTTTCTTTCTCCTATCGTTCTATTCTTTCTGTATGTAATCATAGGTTTTCTGACTGCAGTCTCCTTTATATCTTTGTCGGCTTCGAGAACATACCAATTCCGTCGGATAGCTGTTTCTATGGCTTGATTCATTGGCGGGTTATCGAAGACGAAAGTGAATCTTTTTTCTTTTTTTTTTTCATGGATTTTTTATCTAGAAGATCCTGTCTTTTAGGTTATTTGTTCTCTCTCTGCTCTTTTTTATGAGTGTCGTTGGATACGCTTTCTGTTTTAACCTCATTTCCAGATTGTCTGCTTGTTTGTGGTAAGATTCTTCGATAGTGTTATTGCGTTTCAATCTGATAAATTGTCTGTAGGGTATACCTTTTTTGACTGTATGTTTATGTGAGCTGTCATAATGGAGCAGAGCGTTCCTAGCTACTGATTTTCTATAACCTTCTGAAATGAGTGTATTGTTTTTGATTAATAGTCTGATGTCTAAAAATTCGAGAGTGTCACCACCATAAAGATGTGTGAAGTTCATGTTTACTGTATTTACATTATTCAAAAACTGTACAAAATCTGTATACTGCTGCTCGGACCCTGACCATATCCCTAATATATCATCTACATACCTGGCGTATGTTTTGAATCAGGGGTTCATAGAAGTGTAGATCTGTTTGTTCTCAAAAGAAGCTAAAAATAAATTTGCATAGGTACAGGAGACCGGGGTCCCCATAGGTGTCCCAGTCTCCTGTTTGTACCATTTATCTGAAAACTTGAAAGTGCTATTGTTTAGATCAAAATTAAGACCATCTCTTAGAGCAGGGGCCCTCAAACTACGACCCGTGGGCCACACGCTGCCCGCCGAGGACATTTATCCGGCCCGCCACTGCCTAAGGACATCCCTGTGTCCCGAAAGATGTTTTCAGGACACAGGGATGTGCTCTCGGCATCCCCGCGTTTACTTTAAAGGTGGCGCACACAGGGACGTCACTGACGTCCCATGTGTGCGCCCATAGTAACGGAGCTCGGAGGAGCGAAGCAGCAATAAGGACATGCGCTGGCCAGCTTGGTAATTGTTACCAGCGGCACGTCAGCTTCGGTGCTCCGACCACCGCTCCTTCGGTCCCGGGACATACTGCTATGTCCGGACCGGAGGAGCGGTAGTCGGAGCACTGAAGTGGGGCAGAACACAGGCATACAGCCTCCAGCCATACACTGTATGGCTGGAGGCTGTATGTCTGTGGGGGAACATACTGCACCTAATGTGGGGAGCTATACTGCACCTAATGTGGGGGAACTGTACTGCACCTAATGTGGGGAGCTATACTGCACCTAATGTGGGGACCTATACTGCACCTAATGTGGGGGAGCTATACTGCACCTAATGTGGGGGAACTATATTGCACCTAATGTGGGGGAACTATACTGCACCTAATGTGGGGGAACTATACTGCACCTAATGTGGGGGAACTATACTGCACCTAATGTGGGGGAACATACTGCACCTAATGTGGGGGAACTATACTGCACCTAATGTGGGGGAGCTATAATGCACCTAATGTGGGGGAGCTGTACTGCACCTAATGTGGGGGAACTATACTGGACCTAATGTGGGGGAACTATACTGCACCTAATGTGGGGAACTATACTGCACCTAATGTGGAGGAACTATACTGCAGCTAATGTGGGTGAACTATACTGCACCTAATGTGGGGGAACTATACTGCACCTAATGTGGGGAACTATACTGCACCTAATGTGGGGGAACTATACTGCAGCTAATGTGGGTGAACTATACTGCACCTAATGTGGGGGAACTATACTGCACCTAATGTGGGGGAGCTATACTGCACCTAATGTGGGGAGCTGTACTGCACCTAATGTGGGGGAACTGTACTGAGCTGTAAATATTTCTGGTTTGCCAGGGTATACACAGATTTTGCCAGTGTTATACACAGATTCCGAGCACACATGAAAAAACAAGACAGTACAGGGAAATAGGAGAGACAAACTTCAGACAACACACTGTAATAGAAGTATTTGAATTTTTAACTGCAGTAATTAGTCCATAGATTCACCGTATCAATCCAAAGAACATGTGCAATAATTTGTCCTTATGTCCACTAGAATACATGTACCTTGAACATACAGTGTAAAGTAAAGGAGTTATCCAGCAATAAAAAGCAGAGCTACGTTCTTTCAAATACTTGTCCTAAGGTTGTATACTACAATGGGACTGAGTTGAAGTACCACACACAACCTTAGGACAAGTGTGGTGCTGTTTTTTTAAAATGTTTTTAAGAAATCATCTCTGTTCTTCTAATTCTTCATAACCCCTTTAATAACGCAATACCTATCTTTGCACTAGGCATTTATCTTCAAACCATTAAGAAGCATTGCCCTGAACCAGAAGCAGTGTCCCATAGATGTTGCATGCACCCTTTGACACTCCAGCACATTATATCAATACCTTTAATTTTTTAGGCCTGACTTATACTGAAAAGAATACTTGTAATAGAACTAAAACCTCTGTTAAAACATGTTATATGGGTGTGGACAATAAGTATATGGCTTAGCGAGCATTGAAGCAAGGTACTTGCACCTGAGTAAACATTGTGTATCTAAATAGATAAATAAATTCAATGGTAGGCCCTGTAGTTAAATGCCAAGGAGCTAGTCATTTTAACTGGTCATTTTCAGATACTGTCACCTGGGTTCCCAACAAGGGGATTTCGTCATCTCTTCTGCCTGAGGTTCTAGCAGAGCAGTGGTACTGCTGACAGCCAACAAACATACAAGCTTTAAAATCATGGGTAACCAATCTAAATTCAGAGGCATTTTACCTGACAAGTAGGTTACATATAGCTAATAATACATGGACAGCATTGTCACTAGCCTAAACAGGATACTCACTAAAGTGTAAGACTGGATACAAATTTACCAAATTAGATGCCCATAAAAAACGTAATACACTTAATATAGTGATAATACAACTCAGTCTATTATACTAAAATCAGAAAGAAACAAATAGTAATAAGCAACACACTAGTAGTGGTATTCACCAAGAATAAAATATAGCAAAACGTGATAGTACAGAAACAGTACATCATCCTAAATTGGGAGTGAAATATACAATCAGCATATATGCCAAAACACTTCTTGTCCTTAAACAAAGATTCCCTACACAACACAAGTTCTAACGTGCTTTCACAAACACACCTAAAAGTTCATCCTGGAACACAAGTAGCAATCACAGACTGAATACAATAGTCAGGGACATTTATCATCGTTGCTTTGGTAAGCAAGTTCTGTAGGCATTTTTTCTTGCTTTGGTTTTGCTTATGTATGACATATTTATCATACTATCACAGGGGGTTGATAAATTTGGCTTACATAAGCAAAAAACTATAAATTATGTTACAATGCAATTAGAATACATAAGCAAAAACCAATAAATAACTTCAGAACACATCTGGGAAACACCACCTCCTCTCCTCTCTGTTTATTAAAAGTTTTTACCACTTTTTTTTCTTCCTAAGGCTAAGTTTCCACTTAGTTTTTTTCTCTGGCAGTTTTTAGAATACTGCCACTGCAGTTTTTGAGCCAAAGTCAGAAGTGGATCCATAAGAGAGGAGAAGTATAAGTCCTTCCTTTCCATATCGTCCTACGGCAGCACAGGCAACATCAGGGTTAACATAATTATTCCTACTACTAGGCAGAAGAAACAAAAAACTAATTAACATGCATAATTAATTAATGACCAATCAATCACAGAACACACCCTCCAGGGGATAAATAACTCCTAAGAACCATAGAACACCGTGTTTTTTTGTTTCTTTCTATAGGCGGAAGTTCGTTATGGATATCTGTTTAGCCCCCTTCGCTCCCCTCGGGTGAGAGAACTGTGTGTTTGGAGATGCGGGCTTCCCTCTGGCTCAGGCTGTGAGGCAGCACTCCAGAGTGTGTACCACCGGCTGGGCGCAGCTCACGGAAGTGAGTGTAAGGCGCAGGCAGCATTGAAGCTGCCGTTTGGAGTGTGGATGAAGCCGGTGTGGTGCGGTCAGAAGTAAGTGTTACGCGCTGGCTTAGGCGCGATCTCGATCTGGTCTGCTGCCTGTTCCGACCTTATCATGCAGCGCGATCTCGATCTGGCCTCTGGGACTGCGGTGCTCTCTCCAGATGCGCTCCTCCTCATGTACGGTACACAGCGCTGTAGTTCGCACGTGGCTGTGTTTACTGGCGGCGTCCTTCGTCACTTCCGGTCGTGGCCGGAAGCTTTCTCCTGTGGTCCTTCACACCATTGGCGGGTAGTTTGATTCTGGGAGGGGTTGCTACCCCATCCTTAGATTATTTAAATGATTCTGCCGAGGTGTCTGCCAGCACTCTGCCTGGGCAGCACCTTGAGGTGGTCTGTAAGGTAGGACTTGGTCCTGGTACCTTGGTGCTTATAAGTTCTATGAACTTAGTGTGTGCCTACTTCTCCTTTTTATGTTTCAGATGCCTAGCCATAAAGAAAGTGGGAAAAGGAAGAGAAAGGAGAGGCACAGGGATTGTGTAAGATGCCTTCAACCTTTGCCAGATTCCTGCAAGGAGGATATTTGTCAGCTGTGCAAGCCTTCTGGGGAACCCAGTGTTCGCTCTGAAGCTAAAGAATTATTTGGTTGGATTAAAACCCAAATGGCAGATATGTTCACAGAGTCGCACAATATTAGAGACTCCAAACACAAAAAGTCCAGACATCATGAGTCCTCCTCCTCTGACTCTAGCTCAGAGGATATCTCTGAAGGTGAAGTTTTTTCAAGTTCGGATTTTTTGGATCCACCTAAGGATCCAGAGGATTTTTTCTACTAAATAAAGATAAGATCTCTTCTCTAATGGAGGCTGTAAAGGCAACGGTGGAGGATGATTCCTCTACCAGAGGTATGCCTCTAAAAGATGCTTTGCTTTATTTCCCTAAAGGAAATGAAAGCTACCTCCCCTCTCATCCGCTACTGAAGGATTTTATGCGGGCAGGCTGGAAAAATCCTGAGAAGAAAATAGATGCAGGTTCAAGATTTAAAGCCACTTACAAGTTGGACCCTAGGGTTTCTTGTTCCTGGGAGAACCCTCCTAAGATTGACATGCCAGTAGCCCAGTTGTCCAAGAAATCTTGGTTTCCCTCAGAGGAATCTTCCCTCCTCAAGGATCCAATGGATAGACGAGCCGAAGGCAATTTAAAGAGAGTGTATTCAGTAGCCGCAAATACTTGTAAAGCTTCTTTGGCCACAGTTCCGGTGGCTCGGGCTCTTAGGCTTTGGCTTAGCCAGCTAGCAAAAGATATTGCCAGAGGGGTTCCAAGGGAGGAGCTACTTAATAGTATGCCAGAAATGAAGAGAGCATCAGAATTCTTAAGTGATTTTCCTTTGGATTGCTTGAAGGTGAGCTCTAAAGTGCTGGCGCTCTCAAATTCTGCGCGAAGAGCCTTATGGATTAAGGAGTGAGGTGGAGATGTGCCTTCCAAAAATCATTTTTGCTCCCTTCCTTTCAAGGGCCGAAAGTTATTTGGTTCTCAATTGGAAAAAATTCTAAAGTCTATGAACAGATCTAAAGGGCCAGCATTTCCATATGTGTATAAAAGGTCTAAGTTTCGCTCCTTCAGGAACCCTCAGAGAAGATCTCCCTTCATCAGAAGAGCTAGACAGCAGGGAAGACAACGGAGATTTAGAGGCGGAAGGGAGGGACAGGCTGCTACGCCAAAGAAAAAGCAGTATCCGGACGTCAAGGATCAGGGCCTGTGACGCCAGAAGAATTCCAGTAGGGGCAAGACTCCACCATTTTGCCTCTGCTTGGATGACCACCACTTCCGATGCATGGGTAAAATCAGTTATTTCAAAAGGCTACTGCATCGAGTTTGCAAAGCTTCCTCCTCCGCATTTTTTCATCAATACAGAAAAACCTCATCTCAAAAATCTTGTACAAGAGTTTATCCAGAAAGGAGCTCTGGAAAAAGTCCCGTATCATCAGAGAGGCCGAGGAGTGTACTCCAGGATATTTCCCGTTCCCAAAAAGGAAGGACTCTGGCGTCTTGTGATAGACCTTTCATTCCTCAACAAGTTCTTAATAAAAAAGCATTTTCGGATGGAGACAATCCGTTCAGTCACAGCGTTCCTCCAGGAAGGGGATGTCGCAGTAAAATTGGACCTGAAAGATGCCTGTCTGCATGTACCGATCAGGAAATCCCATCGCAGATATTTAAGAGTGGCCATCAGGAGAGGGAGGAAAGTAATACATCTTCAGTTTACATGCCTTCCCTTCGGGCTTTCCTCGGCTCCCACGAAGTATTCACGAAGATCGTGGTGGTATTGGCGGCCCATCTGCGCCTTCAAGGCATATTTCTAGTTCTGGAAGAGCACGGATTTATCGTGAATATACAAAAATCAGTGATGGAGCCGTCTCGGCGGTGCTAGTTCCTCCGTTTCTTGATAGATTCCGATCAAATGAGAATCTTCTTATCCAAAGAGAGGACAGTCAAGCTGAGGATGGGATTCCAAGATCTGCTGCTAGAACCGGTCCTTACTATCAGGGGAGCCATGAGGGTGTTGAGGCTCATGACCTCATCCCTGGAAGCAGTGCCATGGGCCAGGGCCCACTCGAGGAGTCTTCAATTAGAAATCTTGTCCCAATGGAACGGGAACCGCTCCTCTCTGGATTCTCCTTTTTGCCTCACAAGGAACACCAGACAAGATCTAATGTGGTGGTTGATCAAGGACAACATTGCTTGTGGAAGATGTCTTTTGAATACGCTCCAACAGATCCTCACCACAGACGCTTCCAGCCTAGGCTGGGGAGCTCACCTTGGGGACCAGTGGGTCCAGATGAAGTGGTCGCAAGCGGAGAGTCGGTCTTCCTCCAACCTGAGGTAAATGAGAGCGGTTCATCTTGCCCTTCGCCATTTCTCCAGGAGTCTGCGAGATCAGAGAGTTCTGGTTCAATCAGACAATCTGGTGACGGTGTACTATATAAACAAACAGGGAGGAACGAGGTCCCCCCTGTTGATACAAGAGTGCCGTTCCATGATGTCATGGTCAGAACGCAATTTGAAGGAGATCAGAGCTGTTCACATCAAGGGGGAGAAAAATGTGAAGGCAGATTGGTTGAGCAGACACCAGGTGAATCAATCCGAATGGAGTCTCCATCCAGAAGCATTCAGCTGGATTACAGCCAGCATGGGGATGCCAGCCATAGATGTCATGGCCACCAGAAGCAACAGGAAGCTCCCAGTTTTTTGCTCCCTCAGCTGGAAGGACAGGCCGGATTTTCTAGACGGCCTCTCAATCAGCTGGAAGGGCAAGTTTGTTTATGTGTTTCCCCCGCTGCAACTGGTAGCGCAAGTATTGAGAAAGATAAAGATGGACCAGGCATCGGCAATAGTAGTGCTACCGTTTTGGCCCAGGAGGGCCTGGTTTCAGTGCGTGTGGGAGCTTTCGAGGGGATCATATCTCGAAATTCCTTACAGACAAGACCTTCTGACACAGCAGGGAATGTCCCACGAGAACCTGAAGAATTACCGTTTAACAGCCTGGAGAGTGTCTGGCCTTCCCTGACATCCAGGGGTTTCGCAGATGAGGTGGTTGATATCCTATCTTCCTCTCGTAGGCCAGCAACCATCAAGGTGTATGACAATGTTGCAAAGAAATTTATGTCTTGGTGTAACCTTAAGAATGTTATCTCGCCAGCCTTAAAGGATGTGCTGAAATTCCTCTAGGAAGGTTTTGAAAAGGGTTTAAAATGGAATACCCTCAAGGTACACTTCTCAGCAATTAACTATCTCTGCGAAGGGAAATTTTCCAATTGTGCCTTAGTAAGTAGATTCTTCAGAGCCATCAAAAATCTACGTCCTCCGGTTAAGGTGCCAGTTGCCTCGTGGGATTTATCGGTGGTGCTGGAAGCCTTGACTAAGCCTCCTTTCGAACCATTGGACTCAGTTCCTATTAAAATGCTAACATTGAAAACCATTCTTCTAGTGGCAGTATCCACAGCCAAACGTGTGGGTGAGATCCAGGCCCTGTCATGTAAAGAGCCATATATGAGGGTCACCCAGAACTGTTTAATATTAAGAACGGATCCTTCGTTCCTTCCTAAGGTGCCGTCAGTGGAAAATATTAACCAAGAAATATTTCTTCCCACCTTGTTTGAGAATCCTCAAGATCAAGAACAACAAAGATTACATCAACTTGATGTCAAAAGAGCAGTCCTGACTTATATCAGCAAGGTAGAAGATTTCAGGAGGACAAATTCTTTATTTATCCAATTCCCTAACAAAGGCAGACAGGCTTCAAAAGCCTCTCTGGCAAGGTGGATTAAAGATACAATTTCTTTGGCTTATTCCTTGCAAGGTCTTTCTTCCCCGGAAGGAATAAGGGCACACTCCACCAGGTCAGCAGCCACATCCTGGGTAGCCTTGGCTCAGGTTTCGTGGGATCAGATATGTAGAGCCGCGACGTGGTCAACTCCAAGTACGTTTATCAGTCATTACAAGTTGGATGTGATCACCAATAAAGAGGTGTCCTTTGGCAGGAAAGTGCTTGAAGTGGCGGCTGCAGAGTACCCTCCCTGTTAATTATTGCTTTTCATCCCTGATGTTGCCTGTGCTGCTGTAGGACGATATGGAAAGTTTAGATTTACTTACCGAAATCTCTTCCTTCCATGAGTCCGTAGGCAGCACAGGGGTCCTCCCTTAATAAATATTATTGCTGCATTCAAAACACGGTGTTCTATGGTTCTTAGGAGTTATTTATCCCCTGGAGGGTGTGTTCTGTGATTGATTGGTCATTAATTAATTATGCATGTTATTTAGTTTTTTTGTTTCTTCTGCCTAGTAGTAGGAATAATTATGTTAACCCTGATGTTGCCTGTGCTGCCTACGGACTCATGGAAAGAAGAGATTTCGGTAAGTAAATCTAAACTTTATATGTCCTATTTCTTTTGAATACACTTCTGACTTTGGCAAAAAAAACTGCAGTGGCAGATCTCCAAAAACTGCCAGAAAAAAACCCAAGAGGAAACTTACCCTAAATGTACTAAACAATTTTTTGTGTTTTTTTTCTTCTCATTACAGATCCGTGTATGCAAAGGACATCTTTGTCTTCAGTGGACTACGTAGATGACCAGTGTTTTTTTTTAAAATTCATAAAACGCTTAAAGGATAACTCCATTACGTAAAATGTAAAAAAAAAAAAAAATATGTCTCATATTAACCCCTTAAGGACTCAGCCCATTTTGGCCTTAAGGACTCAGACAATTACATTTTTACGTTTTCATTTTTTCCTCCTCGCCTTCTAAAAATCATAACTCTTTTATATTTTCATCCACAGACTAGTATGAGGGCTTGTTTTTTGCGTGACCAGTTGTCCTTTGTAATGACATAACTCATTATATCATAAAATGTATGGCGCAACCAAAAAACACTATTTTTGTGGGGAAATTAAAAACGCAATTTTGCTAATTTTGGAAGGTTTCGTTTTCACGCCGTACAATTTATGGTAAAAATGACGTGTGTTCTTTATTCTGAGGGTCAATACGATTAAAATTATACCCATGATTACATACTTTTCTATTATTGTTGCGCTTAAAAAAAATCACAAACTTTTTAACCAAATTAGTACGTTTATAATCCCTTTATTTTGATGACCTCTAACTTTTTTATTTTTCCGTATAAGCGGCGGTATGGGGGCTCATTTTTTGCGCCATGATCTGTACTTTTTTTTATACCACATTTGCATATAAAAAACTTTTAATACATTTTTTATAATTTTTTTTTAATAAAATGTATTAAAAAAGTATGAATTTTTGACTTTTTTTTACACTTGAATAGTCCCCATAGGAGACTATTCATAGCAATACCATGATTGCTAATACTGATCTGTTCTATGTATAGGACATAGAACAGATCAGTGTTATCGGCTATCTTCTGTTCTGGTCTGCTCGATCACAGACCAGAGCAGGAGACGCCGGAAGCCGGACGGAGGAAGGTGAGGGGACCTCCGTGCGGCGTTCTGAATGATCGGATCCCCGCAGCAGCGCTGCGGGCGATCCGATCATTCATTCAAATCGCGCACTGCCGCAGATGCCGGGATCTGTATTGATCCCGGCACCTGAGGGGTTAATGGCGGGCGGGCGTCGGCCATTACCGGCGGGTCCCTGGCTGCGATCAGCAGCCGGGATCAGCCGCGCATGACACGGGCATCGCTCCGATGCCCGCGGTTATGCTTAGGACGTAAATGTACGTCCTGGTGCGTTAAGTACCACCGCACCAGGACGTACATTTACGTCCTGCGTCCTTAAGGGGTTAAAGCACTTGCTCTTACCTATCCATGAAGCTTTATTTTGCGAAAATCGGTCCAGTCGTTCGTTCAGAATCACGGCCAAAAGTGCCTGTGACGTCAACAATATGGCCGCCACGTCACATGATTTCCTGCGTTCGCTTCCTGTAAGAATTTCACCACCCTCCTGCTCTTGCTCTCTCCCATCTGTTTAATATGCACGCCGACAGTAAACACCCCTAAAGCTAACCACACCTAGCCTAGTCTTGTCACAACCCCTCGTGATTATAATCAGCCAATCAAGCTGTGCAGTAACATACACCCTCCCCTGTTCTGTCCTGCATTCCGTTCTGTTATGCCCTCTATGCATTGCGCACGTGCAGGGCTGCGGGAGAAGTCTCAGAGTTTGAGACTTTCTTGTTTAGATTGCGCATGTGTCTGGGGAGAAACCCGATTGGCTCACTGCTCTTACACTGACGTAAGAGAAATGAGCCTTGTGCAGCTGCACTGCGGCGCCGCAGCCATTGGACAGGGGATCAGGGAGAAAGAAAAAAAACGCTCAGCCAATGATGGCTGGGCAAATATGAATATTCAATAGATGGGAGTGGCTGTATTGAGGGACGAGAGCCACAGATTAGCACCGCAGCATGCCGGGAACAAGTTAAATTTGACCACAAGATGGCCACCACAATAGAAGTGAATGGGGGTCGAAAAACAGAGTTCAAATGCCCCTATACTACTTCCTGTCGGACCGAAAAGACCGCGGTACCGGAGAAAGCATGCAGGACAGTTAATGTAAGTCTATTGGAAAGTTATATAACTTTTAATAATGGTGTGAATTTTTCATAATTTTCTTATCCTGGAGGTCTCCTTTAAAGAGGGCTTGTAAGGGGAGTGTTTATTTGGAACAATTTTTTTTTAAAACATGTTTTTTTAATTACATTTACTTTACAGGCTAAGTTGTGGAAGCCGTTTTATAGACAGAATCCATTACTAAGCTGGGGCTTAGTGTTAGCCTCAAAAACAGCTAGCGCTAACCCCCAATTATTACCCCGGTACCCACCGCGACAGGGGTGCCGGGAAGAGACGGCACCAACAGGCACAGAGTGTCAAAAATGGCGCTCCTGGGCCTAGGCAGTAACAGGCTGGCTTTACTTAGGCTGGGGAGGGCCAGTAACAATGGTCCTCGCCCACCCTGGTAACGTCAGACTGTTGCTGCTTGGTTGATATCTGGCTGAGAATGAAAATATAGGGAACCCCACACGTCTTTTGGAAATAATAAAAATAAAAAAAACGTGTGTGGTTCCCCATATTTTAATTCTCAGCCAGATACCAACCAAGCAGCAACAGCCTGATGTTACCAGGGGGGCGAGGACCATTGTAACTGGCCCTCCCAAGCTTAAATAAGGCCAGCCTGTTACCACTTGCGCTGTTCTTGATACTCTGGGCCTGCTGGTACCATCTCTTCTCGGCACCCCTGTGGCAGTGGCTACCGGGGTAATAATTGGGGGTTAGCGTTAGCTGTTTTTGAGGTTAATTCTAAGCCCCGGCTTAGTAATGGGTTCCGTCTATAAGACTGCTTCCACTACTAAGCCTGTAAAGTAAATAAAATAAAAACACAAAACGTTTAAAAAACTTTTATTCCAAAAAATACTCCCCCACAAGCCCTCGTTAACCATTTTATAAAAAAAAAAAACAAACGTGGGTCATCGTTGTAGTCCTCCGAATCTGAAGTAGTCCTCTGCATAAACGGATCTGAAATGATAAGAAAAAAACACTAAATAGGGAAAACACCAATAAAGCAGTGTTTCCAAACAGGGAGCCTCCAGCTGTTGCTAAACTACAACCCCATCATTTCCAGACAGCCTTTGTCTCTAGTTTAGCAACATCTGGAGTCTCGCTGTTCCTAAACTAGTTTAGGAACAGCAAGACTCCAGCTGTAGCTAAACTACAACTCCCATGATGGGAGTTGTAGTTTAGCAACAGCTGGAGACACCCGTTTCTAAACTACAACTTTCATGATGGGAGTTGTAGTTTAGAAACAGCTGGAGGCATCCCGTTTCTAAATTGCAACTTCCATGACGGGAGTTGTAGTTTAGCAACAGCTGGAGACACCCCGTTTCTAAACTACAACTTCCATGATGGGAGTTGTAGTTTAGAAACAGCTGGAGGCATCCCGCTTCTAAACTACAACTTCTATGATGGGAGTTGTAGTTTAGAAAAAGCTGGGGGCACCCTGGTGTTAAAATTTCAGCCACATCTACCACCAGCCCACTAGCTGTTGCAAGACTACAACTCCCAGCATGCCCCTACAGTGAGGACATGCTGGGAGTTGTAGTTGTAGCAACTCTTGGGCGGGTGGTTGATGCAGGCCAGTGGCCGGGGCAGCGGAGCCGGCCAGCTCCCAGAAATATGAAACTACACTGTAATTTCATATTTCCCGGGCGGTGCCGTGATTGGTCAGCTGCCCCTGCCCCTCATCTCCCCCCGTAATCTCCCCCCAGCTGCCACTCATCTCTCCCCAGCCGCCGTCACTCATCATCTCCACCAGACGCCGTTCATCTCCCCCCGCTGCCACTCATCTCTGTTAGACGCTGCTCATCTCCCCCCCCCCCCCCCCGCCGCTGATCTCTCCCTGGCCACAGCCGCTCATCTCCCCCCGCCGCTCATCTCCTACCTCGCCACCGCCAACTCCCAGAAATATTATGAAACTACACTGTAATTTCATATTTCCCTGGGCGGTCCCATGATCATCCGGTTGGTCTCAGCCAATCAAGGCACCGCCCGGGAAATATGAAATAACAGTGTAATTTCTTATTTCTTCAAAGCCCTCCGCTGCCCCGGCCCCTCACCTCATCTCCCCCCAGCCGCCGCTCATCTCCCCCCAGCCGCCGTTCATCATCTCCCCCAGCCATGGCTCATCTCCCCTGACCATCTCCCCCCCCCCCCCCTCAACGCTCATCTCCAGGTCAGAGCAGGCATCAAACTGATGAGATTCTCAATGTGAATCCATTAAAAAAAAATGTATTTAACAATGTCCCATATGGGCAATATAAGTGCATCCGCCACAACTGTACATCCACAATAGATTTCCAAACCCAAAGCCAGATATTGGATGCAAGATTTACAGCGAAAGGTTACCCCAAATTACTAATTAAAAACAGTAAAATAGAAGCTAGCAAATTAGACCAAAAGACATGTCTTCAGCTTAAAACCAAAGCCCCGGATGAACCAGAACCCACCAACCAACAGTACAAATATAACTTTCTTACAACTTATTCTACAGACCACAAAACCATAAAAAATCTCCTACAAGAACACTGGAAAATTCTACTGGTGGACCCCTTTCTCAAGGATTTAATACCTCAACAACCCCAAGTTACTGTTACGCCTAGCGCTCCGGGTCCCCGCTCCTCCCCGGAGCGCTCACGGCGTCTTTCTCCCTGCAGCGCTCCGGTCGGTCCCGCTGACCGGGAGCGCCGCACTGTCATGGCCGTTGGGGATGCGATTCGCACAGCGGGACGCGCCCGCTCGCGAATCGCATCCCAGGTCACTTACCCGTCCCGGTCCCCTGCTGTCATGTGCTGGCGTGCGCGGCTCCGCTCTCTAGGGCGCGCGCGCGCCAGCTCTCTGAGACTTAAAGGGCCAGTGCACCAATGATTGGTGCCTGGCCCAATTAGCTTAATTGGCTCCCACCTGTTCCCTGGCTATATCTAGTCTCCTCCCTTGCACTCCCTTGCCGGATCTTGTTGCCTTGTGCCAGTGAAAGCGTTTAGTGTTGTCCAAAGCCTGTGTACCTGAACTTCTGCTACCCATCCTGACTACGAACCTTGCCGCCTGCCCCCGACCTTCTGCTACGTCTGACCTTGCCTCTGCCTAGTCCTTCTGTCCCACGCCTTCTCAGCAGTCAGCGAGGTAGAGCCGTTGCTAGTGGATACGACCTGGTTGCTACTGCCGCAGCAAGACCATCCCGCTTTGCGGCGGGCTCTGGTGAAAACCAGTAGCCTCTTAGAACCGGTCCACTAGCACGGTCCACGCCAATCCCTCGCTGACACAGAGGATCCACTACCTGGAAGCCGAATCGTGACAGTAGATCCGGCCATGGATCCCGCTGAGGTGCCGCTGCCAAGTCTCGCTGACCTTACCACGGTGGTCGCTCAGCAATCGCAGCAGATTGCCCAACAAGGACAGCAGCTGTCGCAGTTGACCGCCACGTTACAGCAACTTCTGCCTCTGCTACAGCAGCAACCATCTCCTCCGCCAGCTCCTGCACCTCCTCCGCAGCGAGTGGCCACTCCTAGCCTCCGCTTGTCCCTGCCGGACAAATTTGATGGGGACTCCAGACTCTGCCGCGGATTTTTGTCTCAGTGTTCCCTGCATATGGAGATGATGTCGGACTTGTTTCCTTCAGAACGGTCTAAG
Organism: Hyla sarda; assembly: GCF_029499605.1. Taxonomy (NCBI): domain Eukaryota; kingdom Metazoa; phylum Chordata; class Amphibia; order Anura; family Hylidae; genus Hyla; species Hyla sarda. The sequence continues at coordinate 473,194,564 of NC_079189.1, forward strand.
GTGGCGTTTGTAGTAAGCCTTCTTTCAGGAAAGGCCTTGTCTTGGGCCACACCGCTCTGGGACCGCAATGATCCTGCCACAGCCACAGTCCAGGCCTTCTTCACTGAACTCCGGAGTGTCTTCGAGGAGCCAGCCCGAGCTTCTTCTGCCGAGACTGCCCTGTTGAACCTGGTCCAGGGTAATTCTTCCGTTGGCGAGTATGCCGTACAATTCCGTACTCTTGCTTCAGAATTATCCTGGAATAACGAGGCTCTCTGCGCGACCTTTAAAAAAGGCCTATCCAGTCGCATCAAGGATGTGCTGGCCGCACGAGAGATTCCTGCCAATCTGCAAGAACTCATCCATCTAGCTACCCGCATTGACATGCGTTTTTCTGAGCGACACCAAGAGCTCCGCCAGGAAAAAGACTTAGATCTCTGGGCACCTCTCCCACAGTATCCGTTGCAATCTACGCCTGGGCCTCCCACCGAGGAGGCCATGCAAGTGGATAAGTCTCGCCTGACCCAGGAAGAGAGGAATCGCCGTAGGGAAGAAAATCTCTGTCTTTACTGTGCCAGTACCGAGCATTTCTTGGTGGATTGCCCTATCCGTCCTCCACGCCTGGGAAACGCACGCACGCACCCAGCTCACGTGGGTGTGGCGTCTCTTGGTTCCAAGTCTGCTCCTCCACGTCTCACGGTACCCGTGCGGATTTCTTCTTCAGCCAGCTCCTCCCTCTCAGCCGTGGCCTGCTTGGACTCCGGTGCCTCAGGAAATTTTATTTTGGAGTCGTTTGTTAATAAATTCAGCATCCCGGTGACCCGTCTCGTCAAGCCGCTCTACATTTCCGCGGTCAACGGAGCCAGATTGGACTGCACCGTGCGTTACCGCACAGAGCCCCTCCTCATGTCTATTGGACCCCACCTTGAGAGGATTGAATTCTTCATTCTCCCCAACTGTACCTCTGAGGTCCTCCTCGGTCTGCCTTGGCTCCGGCTTCATTCCCCCACCATTGATTGGACCACCGGGGAGATCAGGAACTGGGACTCTGCCTGCCACAGGAAGTGCCTCTCCCCCCCTCCCAGTCCCGTCAGGCAAGCCTCTGTGCCACCCCATGGCCCCCGTCCTGGTGTCACACTGCCCCGTGCCAGGCCTCGCCCTCTGCCCTCCCTCCCCATTCCCACTCCTGCTGTACTGCCTGCCGTTGAGGAAACCCTCCATTCTTTCCCGGTGTCCTCATCCCAGGGGAGGCAGTTACTGGACAAAGAGAAGGGGAGACCTAAGGGGGGGGGTACTGTTACGCCTAGCGCTCCGGGTCCCCGCTCCTCCCCGGAGCGCTCACGGCGTCTTTCTCCCTGCAGCGCTCCGGTCGGTCCCGCTGACCGGGAGCGCCGCACTGTCATGGCCGTTGGGGATGCGATTCGCACAGCGGGACGCGCCCGCTCGCGAATCGCATCCCAGGTCACTTACCCGTCCCGGTCCCCTGCTGTCATGTGCTGGCGTGCGCGGCTCCGCTCTCTAGGGCGCGCGCGCGCCAGCTCTCTGAGACTTAAAGGGCCAGTGCACCAATGATTGGTGCCTGGCCCAATTAGCTTAATTGGCTCCCACCTGTTCCCTGGCTATATCTAGTCTCCTCCCTTGCACTCCCTTGCCGGATCTTGTTGCCTTGTGCCAGTGAAAGCGTTTAGTGTTGTCCAAAGCCTGTGTACCTGAACTTCTGCTACCCATCCTGACTACGAACCTTGCCGCCTGCCCCCGACCTTCTGCTACGTCTGACCTTGCCTCTGCCTAGTCCTTCTGTCCCACGCCTTCTCAGCAGTCAGCGAGGTAGAGCCGTTGCTAGTGGATACGACCTGGTTGCTACTGCCGCAGCAAGACCATCCCGCTTTGCGGCGGGCTCTGGTGAAAACCAGTAGCCTCTTAGAACCGGTCCACTAGCACGGTCCACGCCAATCCCTCGCTGACACAGAGGATCCACTACCTGGAAGCCGAATCGTGACAGTTACCTTCAGGAAAAAACAAATCTCTCAAGAACATTCTCGCCCCGAGCAAGCTAAAAAATCCAAAAAAGGAGACCTTCCTTAGCAAAGGATTAGTGGGTTCATACAAATGCGGCAACTACACTTGCAAATGCTGTTCCACGATAAAAAATTGTTGTAAGACATTCACCTCCAAAACCACAGGAGAGACGCATTAGATAAAAAGCCTATTTATCTGCAAGTCATCATTTGTAATATACCTCCTCAATGCTTCTGTGGGCTCCAATACATAGGACGAACCACCCAGTCATTGAATGCACTATTAAACAAACATTGTTTCAATGTCAAAACTGGGTACCAGCTGCACAGTGTGTCACGGCACGCCTTCATCCTGCACGACTGTAACTCCTCCGAATTTACGGTGACCCCTATTGAGCAGATCCCGGCAACAATTCACCACTGGTACACACAACTGTGTAGGAGAGAGAATTTCTGGATTTCAAGCTTAAAACACTTGAAAATACTGATAAGGATGGACCTAGGGGAGGCTTTCAAATGTGACTGACTGTGCTGCTATATATTTTGCTAAGTGTCGGCTTTAGAAAATATACACCCTACAGAGGATGTTGGTATACACTCTTTCTTAACAGGAAACTCAGCTGTTCCCCAAAGAGTTCTGTTTAATACAGGAAGTAAACTTGGTTTTTACATTTGAAAAAAGAGGAGGGTTAGTTATGACATCACAATTAGCATGTTACTTTTTGATTGGTTGTTTGATTATTGTGTCCGTACATATTAGCATATCTAGTGTCCATTAATATCTTGGCAGAAGTTTCTCTGCTGGGAAATTCCAAGGTTCTCTGTTCGTCAAATATTTTGTCTTCCTACTCCTGCATGGAGACATCCCAAGGCCTATATTCGGAGTCACGAGCATATTGCAAGCTGATGTATATGGGTTAGAGGGTAGGTAACAGATATTTTTTCCAGCAGCAATGGCATATTAGTATTAGTATATTGATCAGTCATTAGAAACATAAGGGTCATCCCTATCAATACCACATAACCACATCACTGTACATCACAATTCAAGTAGGCGACCACCTGATTGGCTAGCGCCACATCACATTGTAACCAATCACAACCAATGTATGTCACTGTACTCAGCTAAGCCGCCTCTACTAGAAATAATACGGCGCACTTCAAATACCCTGATTGGCCAAATACACATCCAGTCTCCTCCTATCACACATATGCCTTGTCATGCTGTTTCCTTCCACATATACTATCATTGAGAGTGAGGCCCACTTCTGATTGGTTACAAATTGATACGTTTCTAACCTATCAACTATCACCAAAAATCAGATGAGGATTGGTCCACAATCCGTATTTAAAAAATACAAGTTGCCCCGGGCTTCTCTTCCACCACGCCACAGAAAACATACTCTGATTGGCCGTACGTCCGCCCAGCAAGCCTTATGATTGGTCGCCGCTATTCATGCCGAGCAGTGCATGTCACACTGCATGACATCACTTCAGTACCTTGATCCGATTGGCTACTTAACTTATGAATGGAACAAGCGGGCATATGCCGTACTACAGAATCTCGTACGTCACTCAAGCCCTGAAATCTCATTGGTCACTCCTCATATGAATGAAAGGCGACCATTCCCCGGCACGCAAACCTGGACCTCTGGGACTTCGCTCCAATCCAAGAAAAACCAAGCCTCGTTTCCCCCCAAAAAAACAAGCCTTGTTTGTATTAATGTGCATAAAGAAGCCAAGGAAAGATGGAAAAATCTCCAAAAGGCATCAAATTACAGATTAGACATTCTTATAATATGTCAACAAAAGTTAGATTTTATTTCCAACATTTACATTTTCAAAATAACAGAAAACAAAAAAATGGCGTCTGCAAAAGTTTGGGCACCCTGCAGAATTAATTACATGCACTGCCCCCTTTGCAAAGCTGAGACCTGCCAGTGTCATGGATTGTTCTCAATCATCATATGGGAAGACCAGGTGATGTCAATCTCAAAGGTTCTAAATGCCCAGACTCATCTGACCTTGCCCCAACAATCAGCACCATGGGTTCTTCTAAGCAGTTGTCTAGAAATCTGAAACTGAAAATAGTTGACGCTCACAAAGCTGGAGAAGGCTATAAGAAGATAGCAAAATGTTTTCAGATGTCAATATCCTCTGTTCAGAATTAATTAAGAAATGGCAGTCATCAGGAACAGTGGAAGTTAAAGCAAGATCTGGTAGACCAAGAAAATTATCAGACAGAACAGCTCGCAGCATTGTGAGAAAAACTATTCAAAAACCTTGTTTGTCTGCACAATACCTCCAGAAAGATCTGGCAGACACTGGAGTTGTGGTACTCTATTCCACTATAAAGAGATACTTGTACAAATATGGTCTTCACGGAAGAGTCATCAGAAGAAAACCTCTTCTACGTCCTCACCACAAAAATCAGCGTTTGAACTTTGCAAATGAACATATAGACAAGCCTGATGCTTTTTGGAAACAAGTTCTGTGGACCAATGAGGTTAAAATTGAACTTTTTGGCCGGAATGAGCAAAGGTACGTTTGGAGAAGAAGGGGAACAGAATTTAATGAAAAGAACCTCTGTCCAACTGTTAAGCATGGGGGTGGATCAATGATGCTTTGGGGTCGTATTGCAGCCAGTGGCACAGGGAACATCTCACAAGTAGAAGGAAAAATGGATTCTATAAAATTTTAGCAAATTTTGGATGCTAACTTGATGCCATCTGTGAAAAAGCTGAAGTTAAAGAGAGGATGGCTTCTACAAATGGATAATGATCCTAAACACACCTCAAAATCCACATGGGATTACATCAAGAGGCGTAAACTGAAGGTTTTGCCATGGCCTTCACAATCTCCTGACCTCAACATAATTGAAAATCTATGACTAGACCTTAAAAGAGCAGTGTGTGACAGACAGCCCAGAAATCTCAAAGAACTGGAAGACTTTTGTAAGGAAGAATGGGCAAAGATACCTCAAACAAGTATTAAAAGACTCTTGGCTGGCTACAAAAATCATTTACAAGCTGTGATACTTGCCAAAGGGGGCAGTACAAGATATTAACTCTGCAGGGTGCCCAAACTTTTGCAGATGCCATTTTTTTGTTTTCTGTTATTTTGAAAGTATAAATGATGGAAATAAAATCTAACTTTTGTTTACATATTATAAGAATGTCTAATCTGTAATTTGATGCCTTTTGGAGATTTTTCCATCTTTCCTTGGCTTCTTTATGCACATTTATACAAATTTTTACCTGGGGTGCCTTTTGATCCCCACTTTATATGCCTTCACCGAAATCTTGCATATACATACCGGGGTTTCTGTCCCCTGTCTTTGCACTAAGCAAAGGTACCCACCAGGGATGCCCTTTTTTATCCCCCCTTCTATTTACCATTGCCCTTAAACCGTTAGCATGATACTTAAAACTGTTAAGGGTATCAGAGTAGGGGATGTGGAAGTGAAACGGTCTCTATATGTAGAAAATGTTATACTCTATGTCCAAGATCCTGTTAAGGATATTCCTCATATACTGGATATATTGACACAGTTTGGAGTATACTCAGGCTACTGTGTAAATGTTCATAAGTCCTCCCTCCTGCTCCTAAAATGACCATCTTCTACTTACCTACATTCTACCCGCACTTTAGGGATCCCAGTGACATTTCAATACAATAAAGATTGGTAAGTTACCCCGCTCCCTTTATAATTTGAATTACCCACCTTTAATAGATAAAATACAAACGGAACTACACAGGTGGCATTATCTGCCTCTATCAATGTTAGGATGCTGTCACCTCCTTAAGATATGCAGCTTTGCAGAGCTACTTTACCCACTCCAGACAATACCTTTATTATTGAAGCACTCTGATGTTAAAACGTTAACATCCCCGTTTACCTACTTATATGGTCTGGGAAGAAACCCCACATAGCCTTACGAACCCAAATGCTCCTCACTCTGGACGGGGGAGTAAACTTTCCAGATATCAGGGGTTACAACCTAGAGTGTCTATTGAGACATATTATGGATTGGTTTCATAATTCTTCACTTTACTCGAATATGCATCTGGAGTCTGCGTATGCCTCACTATGGCACCCCTTGGCCTTACTCCATTGCTCATACTCCTCCTTGCCTCCAGTCATCAAATGCTAACTGCTGTTTCGAGACACAATTGCTGCATGGAAAGAATTGAGGAAACGGATGGGGTTGTCACATGCATGCTCCAAACATCTCTCACTGTGGCACACGCCGGGTTTTATAGCGGGAATGGATAGATCTCTATTCCATGGTTGGCAACAGAATGGGATTAAGACCATGGAAGACCTTATGCATGAGGCGGAGAGGAGATGCATGAGCGTTACAGTTTCCTCACCTCACATTTTCTACATTACAAACAAATATGCAGGTATTGCAGGTCTAAACTTATTGATCTTAACAAAGAGGCAGTTCTTACTGACTTTGATTCAGTTCTTACGTCTACTAATGACCGATCTATATTGGATATTTACGTAAAATTCCGAAAATGGTACATCAGACCTTCGGAGAGGAAGGTGGGGGGAAAGTGGACGGTTATTTTAATCGACCCAAATGTTACGGATCATATTCTAAAGCGATGGGCAGATTTTAGGAAACACATACATAATGAGAGGTGGAGGGAGTCTCAACTTAAACTTCTCCACTCTATGCCTTTAATTTCCCACCATCAATACATAATCCATCTCGACTTCACCATTGTCCAAAATGTAAACTACCAAGTGCTTACCTATATCCCTGTATATGGCAGTTTCCACTGATACAGGAATATTGGAAGTTAATATCGAACTCACTCCTAGAGGTGTGCCCACTAGTTACCAATTTGGATGTTTATGAAGCACTTTTTCACATTACAGTGACCGGTTCTAGTGATAGTTACTCCTATGCACATTTACCCCCATTGGCACACACGTTTATTATTATGGCTTAATTACATTTATTATGGGAATGGTTTTCGTCATCCCCTCCTTCCATACCACACATGATTGAGGCCCTGAAACACTTATTCCACCTGGAAAGGAGAGAGGCGTTACACCACAAAGAAAGAGGGGCGAAAAAAATTGTTTAGCAAATGGAAGACATTCTTAACCAAATATTTTACTTAATCTGAACTCGTTTCTATAGTGAGACCCTTTGCCTCCACACAATGCTATACCATGGAGGCGCTGGCAGGTTCTCTTGGAGCACTGAAAGTACCGTGAATCTTCCTCTATGATACTGATTTGAAGACCAAAGTTGGCCTTCTATTTTTGTCTGGAAATAAAAGTGCTATAGGGGGGCTCTCTAAATTGGAACTCTGGACTTTGGCTGTTTGCTTGTTTGTCTTGTCTGTCTAGCTGACAAGACAAACTAGTTTTATTCTATTATGGATAAAGAGTGGGACAGAACCAAGCCCTGAAAAGCCACTGGCTGACATGACTCTCCTCTCTCCCTTCTTTTCTACTAAAGTTTAGGACCATATCACTCTTTTGGTACGGCCACAGAAACCTAACTCGCTCCATCAGCCATTTAATAGCATTGTTCACAAGTTATTGCCTGCTAAAGTTGATGATCATGTTTTATTTCTTGTATTCTTAATACACTGTTGGAGCGCATAGATGATGATTACATGGAGCACATACATTGCAGAAGTAATACAATGCATATCAGGTCACCTTCACACACTCTGTTGTCAGGAACCGTACTGGTAAGTGTTTAGGATGCAAATAGTGGATCCTCTGTGTCAGTGAGGCGATGATGTGGGCCGTACCAGGAAACCGGTTCTAAGAAGTTACTGGTTTTCACCAGAGCCCGCCGCAAGGTGGGATGGACTTGCTGCGGCGGTAACTCCCAGGTCGTATCCCCTGATAGCGACTCGACCTCACTGACAGCTGAGACAGGCGTGGTACACAAGGACTAGGCAAAGGCAAGGTCGGACATAGCAAAAGGTCAAGGAAGGCGGCAAGGTTCGTAGTCAGGGACAACGGCAAAGGGTCTGGATACACAGGCTAGGGATACACACAAAACGCTTTCTCAGGGCACTAGGGCAACAAGATCCGGGAAGGACAGGAAGGGGAAGTAAGTTTTTATACATTTTGAACTGATTGGACCAGGCACCAATTAATGGTGCACTGACCCTTTAAATTTCAGGAAGTTGGCACGCGCGCCCTAAGGTGCAGTGGGAGGACGGTAAGTGAGTTGGGATGCGATCCGTGAGTGGGGACGTCCCGCCACACGGATCGCATCCCTGCCACTGACAGGGAAACATCGCTCTCGGTCAGGAGCAGTGACCGGAGCGCTATCAGAGAGAGGACGTCGCGAGCACTCCGGGGAAGCAGCGGGACCCGGAGCGCTTGGCATTACAGTACCCCCCCCCCCTTGGGTCTCCCCCTCTTTTGGAACCCAGAAATTTAAGAATTAGTTCCTTGTTAAGAATATTGGCCTCGGGTTCCCAAGACCTCTCTTCGGGACCATAATTCTCCCAATCAATAAGATAAAAATTTTTACCTCGGACAACCTTGGAGGCGAGAATATCTTTCACGGAGAAGACATCAGAGGACCCAGTGACAGGAGCAGGAACGGTGACCTTGGGGGAAAAGCGGTTAAGTATGAGAGGTTTGAGAAGGGAGACATGAAAAGAGTTAGGAATACGAAGAGAAGAAGGACGATGGAGCATGTAGGAGACAGAATTGATTTGGTTTTTGATTTTAAATGGCCCGAGGTAACGAGGACCCAGCTTGTAGCTAGGGACACAAAACCGTATGTAATTGGCAGAGAGCCACACTTTGTCACCAGGGGCAAAGACAGGAGGAGTTCTTCTCTTTTTATCCGCATGTCTCTTCATGCGAGAAGAGGCCAGTAAGAGCGACTTTTGAGTCTCCGTCCAGATAGAGGAGAAGTCCCGGGTTAATTCATCCACGGCAGGAACTCCAGATGAAGTGGGAATGTGAAGGGGGGGCAGCGGGTGACGGCCGTACACCACAAAAAATGGAGATTTGGAGAAAGATTCAGTATTTTTGAAATTGTACGAGAATTCAGCCCAGGGCAGAAGGTTGACCCAATCATCTTGACGGGAGGAGACAAAATGTCGCAAGTAGTCACCAAGAATCTGGTTCACTCTTTCCACTTGTCCATTGGATTGGGGGTGATAGGAGGAAGAGAAATTTAATTTGATCTTTAATTGATTGCAGAGTGCTCTCCAAAATTTAGAAACAAATTGAACGCCTCTATCCGAGACGATAGGCATGGGAACCCCATGAAAACAAAAAATCTGCAGAAAAATATGCTTCGCCAACTGTGGCGCAGAAGGAAGGCCAGGAAGCTGGACAAAATGAGCCATTTTGGAAAAACGATGACAGTGTTGCCATGAGATAAAGGAAGGTCAGTGATGAAGTCCATGGCTATGTGGGACCAAGGCTGTTCAGGCACTGGCAGAGGAAGGAGAAGACCTGCAGGCTTCTGGCGTGGAGTCTTGTCACGTTCACATACTGTACAGGCTCGTATGAAATCGGTCACATTTTTTTCCAGGGAGGACCACCAATAGTGTCTCGCAATCAACTGTATAGATTTTTTGATTCCAGCGTGACCAGCCAGATGGGAGGAATGGCCCCATTTGAGGATCTGGAGGCGAAGGCGTGGAGGAACATAAGTTTTTCCTGGTGGAATTGGCACAAGAGAAGCAGGAGCAGAAGAGATCAGACACTCAGGAGGTATGATGTGCTGAGGAAGGGTCTCGGCTTCTGAGGCATCGGTGGAACGTGATGGAGCATCAGCCCTGACATTCTTGTCTGCAGGACGAAAATGGATTTGAAAGTTGAAACGGGCAAAAAACAATGCCCATCTAGCCTGTCAAGGATTTAACCTCTGGGCGGATTGAAGATAAGACAAATTTTTGTGATCTGTGTAGATGGTGATGGGATGAAGGGATCCATCCAGAAAATGTCTCCACTCCTCAAGTGCCAACTTAATGGCCAATAGTTCTCGGTCTCCTATTGAATAGTTTCTTTCAGGAGGAGAAAAGGTTTTGGAGAAGAACAGCTCCGGCTCCGACTGAGGAGGCGTCAACCTCAAGGAAGAAGGGCTTCAGAGGATCTGGTCTGGACAAGACTGGAGCAGAGGAGAAGGCAGCTTTGAGATGGTTAAAGGCTTCCTCCGCCTGTGGTGGCCAGGATTTCGGATTAGCATTTTTCTTGGTCAGTGCTACAATAGGAGCAACGATGGTGGAGAAGTGGGGAATAAATTGTCGGTAATAATTTGCGAAACCGAGAAATCATTGGATAGCTCGCAGGCCAGTGGGACGTGGCCAATCTATTACCGCAGATAGCTTATCAGGGTCCATTTGAAGGCCTTGACCGTATCCCAGGAAGGGTAGACTGCTGCGCTCAAAAAGACATTTCTCAATTTTGGCATAAACATGATTTATGAATAGGCGCTGAAGCACTAGATGGACATGGAGGCGATGTTCCTCTAGGTTTCTCATTAACAAAGTCCTGAAAGACTGCAGGGGCGTTGCACAGTCCAAAGGGCATGACAAGGTATTCAAAGTGACCATCTCTAGTATTGAAGGCGGTTTTCCATTCATCACCTTCTCGAATACGCATGAGGTTATATGCGCCCCTTAGATCAAGTTTGGTGAAAATTTTTGCTCCACGCAGTCGGTCAAAGAGTTCGGAGATGAGAGGCAGAGGATAGCGATTTTTCACTGTAATTTTATTAAGTCCGCGGTAATCAATACAGGGGCTTAGAGATCCATCTTTTTTGGCAACGAAGAAAAATCCAGCTCCGGCTGGAGAAGATTTCCAGATAAAACCTCTTTTAAGGTTTTCCTGAATGTATTCAGTCATGGCTTGTGTTTCAGGAGCGGAGAGTGGGTGAATCCTACCACGGGGCGGTGTGGTACCACCGAGCAAGTCGATAGGGCAGTCGTAGGGTCTATGTGGTGGTAAGACCTCTGCTTGGAGCGATGGAGACTTGACTAGTAGGAACCGACTTGAGACATCGCTTGTGGCAGGTAGGACCCCAACTCTTAATGTCCCCAGTGGCCCAATTGAGGATAGGTGCGTGACGCTGGAGCCAGGGCAAGCCAAGAAGAATTTCTGAGGTACAGTTGGGCAATACAAAAAATTCAATATTTTCATGATGATGAGCTCCTATGTTCATGAGCAGGGGTTCGGTGCGATAACGCACGGTGCAGACCAGTTTTTCACCATTCACTGAGGAAATGAAGAGAAGTTTTACGAGACGGGTAACAGGAATATTGAATCTGTTGATGAGTGAGGCTTCAATGAAATTTCCTGCTGAACCCGAGTCCAGAAAAGCCACAGTGGAGAAGGGAGTATTAGTACTTGCAGGTAGGGAAATCCGCACAGGTATAGTCAGACGTGGAGAGGAGGAATTCATACCTAGTAACGCCTCTCCCATGTTAACTAGGTGTGCGCGTTTCCCTGATGCGGAGGACGAACAGGGCAGTCCTTTAGGAAATGTTTGGTACTGGCACAGTACAGGCACAAATTTCCATTTCTGCAGCGAGTCAGGCGAGTCAACTTGCATAGCCTCCTCGGCGGGAGGCACAGGAGTAGGTTACAGTGGACTCTGGAAGAGAGGTGCCAAGCGAGGAAACAGCCTGGTGCGAACAAGATTCTTTTCTTGGCGGAGCTCCTGGCGTCTTTCAGAGAAACGCATGTCAATGCGGGTAGCCAACTGGATTAATTAAGACAGATTAGCAGGAATTTCTCGTGCGGCCAGAACATCTTTGATGTGGCTGGATAAACCTTTCTTGAAGGTCGCGCAGAGGGCCTCGTTGTTCCAGGCGAGTTCAGAGGCGAGGGGAACAGCACTCTCGGTCAGGAGCAGTGACCGGGGCGCTGTCAGAGAGAGGACACAGCGAGCGCTCCGGGGAAGCAGCGGGACCCAGAGCGCTCGGCGTTACATCTGTTTTGTGGCCTTTTGTTGACATGAAAATGCCCTTAAAAAACTGCAGCTATTGATATTGTGTTTCATGTATTTTTTTACTAACTTTTAGTGGTGGTTTTCCAAAATAGCATTTTTTAGTACAATTGTCTTTTTGGTGTGTTTTACTGTGGCATTTTCTCCATTTAAAGTCATGAGATTAATTTATTATTATTCAATAATTTTTTAAGAAGAAAGTAAAAAAAAAACTGTAACACCACAACTAACATCTGGCTGCAAAAAACAAAAAAAGGGGAAAGGTAAACCGCACTGAATGATGTCACAGAAAATACTGTGTGTGGTGCCAGCCTTACAGCAGCAGTTTAGGGAATAAGATTTTAAAAATATTATCTACATGCTGTGGAAGAAATTCACTACAATGACTGAAGTTTTCCTCTGGAATATGAAGCCATATTGTTTTTATGACCAAAGTGCCTCTTATGTTATTGCTGCCTTAAATTTTTATTACCCACAAATCATATTTATAGAGGATATAGAGATATATATAAATACATATGTATAGATCTACACATATCTGCATATTTTACCCATTGATTTCAATAGGAAAGATAAAATCCATAATAAAAAAAAAAATCCACAATAAATACATTTGCATATTCCACAACAAATCCACAACAACATTTGCACAATTTCGTTAGTGGATTTTGGTGTGGAAATGTTGTTAATTTTCCACTAAGCAGAATCCACAGCATTTCTGCATTATGCATTAAACCCCCTTAAAGGTTTTTTTTATTGTAATTTACTTTCCACAGCAAACTTAATATTTTGTTAGGTTGAATGAAATTCAATGTATGTTTTGAAAAATAATGCAGACATGACCTTGTTTCCTTGACTCTGATTACTTTTTATCCTATCCCCTTTTTTGTAATAGGCGGAGCTTCTGACTGTCACATGATTTACTTTAAACTTCATTTGCCAGCAGTAATTAGTGCAGATGCTCATTCCTGTGCTAGATCGAGAATCTAATCTTCATAATAGTAAAGTTATCACTTCTCTTATACTACTCTCACAGTATCCAGTGTTATTGTAGTGGATAATATTCTTCCTCCTTTCCTCCTGCCAAGTGAATTTAGTGTTACAGACTGTAATATAGAAGCTATAGCAATACATAATGTATATTTATCTCATCCTGGCCAGTGAATATATAGCCATACATAAGTTAGTGAGCTGTATGCAGTATAGAAGCTGCATGCTGCAGTCTCTGGGGATGTATATTCACTATGTGGAAGGAGAACTGAGCAACTGTGCATGCCTGACTAGTAATGGAAATGACCTACGGGACATATACAGGACATGTACATATATACTTATATACTATGGCAGCTAACAATGAGTTAATGTCAACATCCAGACGATATTGGTAGGAATGCTTTTTAAAAATTATTGATTTCAGATAATTACTTGTATTTACAAATTTCACATAATGCTTTTGTTTAATTTAACATAATGCATCAGTTTAGACCTATTTATCTTCATGTTAAAACACCTTTAACTTCTTATAGGTATATTACCATTTCAAAAAGTTATTTCCTATCCATGGGGTCACTTGCTGATTGTTTGGGTGACAGCTGTGCTCACCAAGTAGACTATAGACTGGTTTATTTTTTTATTAAATTTTTTGTAAATATGCCGCTGCCAGATATTACCTGGAAGTCAGTTGGGAAACATTAGATGACATACTGTACCTACATGAAGTTTTTCTTTGTTTTGTTTGTGGCATTTTAGTTCTCCTGTTAGTGTCTTTTTCTTTCCTTCTTTTTTTTTTTGTGTGGTGACATGAAATGATATTAGTGGAAAGAAGATTCATGCATGATGGATTTAAAAACCTTCAATTTCAGCCATGCCAAACTATGAGCTAAATAAACGAGCAAAAGGTTTGGTCACCTTTGGGCTGGATTCACACTTTGGGTTATTCCTCTGACTTTATATTGAGTTTTGAAAGTCAGGGGGGGAAACTGCATTACAAAAACTGCATGTATTTTTAGAACATCACCTTAGCTTTGCAAGGTGAATTAAAGTTTGTTTTGTTTTATTAAAACTGTTTTGCCAATACCCACATTCATGGCCGTTGTTAGGGGGGCTAACGGGGCTATAGCCCCGGGTGTCCCGCTAATAGCCCCGGGTCTAATTTTGGGCCCAATATTTATTTATTTTTTTATTTTGCCACCGCAGCTTTAAGAGTGCAGTGGCTCATGGGGGGTGTAGCAGGGGTGGGCTCGACGAAGACATTCGGGAGGCTCAACATGACACAGCAAGGTATTTGACCCAACACGACCCCAGGGACGGCGTTAGGGGGGGACCACCTGGGCAACTGCCCGGGGCCACGAATGTCCAGGGGCCCCGGGCCCCGTGTCACTGTCAGGAGCAGGCTCCATTTTACAAAGAGGCCTCGTCACTGTCAGGAGCCGGCTTCATCTTCCAAAGGGCCCTCTGTCAGTGTCACGCTGCCTCCGCTATGTGCCGGCGGGCGGCGGCACGCCTGAACACACATTAGATACAATGCGCTGCGCTGTGCTGTCTGTGGCCGGGCCCAAATCCCCTCCCACCTTCCCCTCACCTCTGACCTTCTCCTCCGGGCTACGGCTCCCCCTCCCCTCTGGGAACGTCACAGCAGTCCAGTCCGTGTCCGTCCGTCTCTCAGTCCCAGGCTCCAGCGCGGGGGCTGCTGCCCTGGTAACTGACGTGTGCGCCGTCAATGACGTTGCCAGCCCCACCGGAGAGGAGCCGGGCAATTTACAAGTTAGTGAAGCCGCTGCCACACTGCACCGCATAAAAAAATAAGGGAAAGGGGGGGGGGGGTGTTTTTAGAAACTAATATATAGTGCAGCAGCAGCTGCATAGGATGTATCAGGGGCCAGGCATGCTGGGCATTGCAGTCACTAACTGCAACTCCCAGCATGCCCTGATACAGCCTATAGCTCTGCAGCTGCCCCAAAATACAACCTGCAGTATGTTGCACTATATAGTATTATATAAATTATACTATATAGTGCAACAAGCTGCAGGTTGTGTTTTGGGGCAGCTGCAGAGCCATAGGCTGTATCAGGGCATGCTGGGACTTGCAGTTACTAACTGCAATGGCCAGCATGCCCTGATACACAAACACCCTATTCAGCTGACTAAACTTTTGGGTTAGCTGTATCAGGGCATGCTGGGCATTGTAGTTAGTAACTGCAACTCCCAGTATGCCCTGATACAACCTATGGCTCTGCAGCTGCCCCAAAATTACAACTCCTAGCATGTTGCACTATATAGTATTACAGAATAAGTTATCGTGCAACATAATGGGAGTTGTAGTTTTGGTTTGAGGCAGCTGCGGAGCCATAGGCTATGTTAGGGCATGCTGGGAGTTGTAGTTTGTCAGTAGCTCACTGCAACTCCCAGTACTCCCTAACGCAAAAAAAATTTAATAAATGTAAATAAGCCCCTTCCCTAATAAAAGTTTGAATTATCCCCCTTTTCCCATTTTTCAAATAAAATAATGTAAACAATTGTACGTCCTGGTGCGGCGGTACTTATCGCACAAGAACGTACATTTACATCCTGAGTGGTGCTCATGTCATAGGTCCCAGCTGCTATCAGCAGCCAGGGACCCGCCGGTAATGGCGGACATCAGCGATTACGCTCATGTGCGCCATTAACCACTCAGATGCTGTGATCAATACAGATCACGGCATCTGCATCAGTGCAGTCAGTAAAATGGATGCGGCCGCGGGGATCTGATCGTCCATATTGGCGGGGAGGGCCTGTCACTTGCCTCCGTCCGTCTCCAGGGGTCTTATGCTATGGTCCAAGATCGAGCAGACCAAAGCAAACATTGGCATATCATGTAGCATTATTAGATCTGTCATTTTTTGTAAGTGCATTATCTTTTGTAGGTATTATAATTTAAATGCAACCAATTTCTGTTGCAATTTGTGTAAAAAAAAAAAAAACTCCTAAATGACCTGTGCCTCATTTATTATGAGTATTGTTGTCATGACGCCATGTGTTTCATGTAAATGAGTAAGTTTCTGTACAACGCAATGTGCAGAGCTCTGAATGTTCTTTATATGGCTCTGCTGCTCCTCACCCAGGCCTACTTATAATAGATCTGGGTAAGGAGCAGCAAGCATAATAGAATATTATAATTGATGTGATTTGTTCTATACACAGCTTTGCTGCTCCGTCACTTGCCACAATCGCCCGCACTCATATTCAGGGAGAGAGCCTGCGATCAGAGACAGGGTGCTTCTGTAGCAGAGTCAGATATTTGAAGGTACCATTCATGACTGTGTAATCCGTCAATGGTGATAGTATTAGAGTTTTTATTCTATATTTGTTGCCCTGGGGCTTTCTATTTAGTGTAAATGAGTAGCGCTATGTGCAGAGCTGTGTATGTTCTTTATATGGCTCTGCTGCTCCTTACCCAGGCCTACTTATAATAGCCCTGGCTGAGGAGCAGTAGAACTATGTAAAAAACATAATAGGCAATTATCTGTCATGGGATTTCGTAGAATTCAGTAGCATGGATTTCATGGGAATTGCATAGGTCTCATGTGGAAGCAAGGATTTTATGCCTGATGGATCACTGTGGGCCTGTGCCCCGGATGTTTTAGGTCCCTAGCAACGTCCCTGAGTAAAGCACTACAATACATACACTAATACATACACATGACACACAGATAACCTAGGTGTCCAAGCTGCGTCCCTCCAGCTGTTCGCAAAACTACAATTACCAGCATGCAGCCAAAACTGTCTTTGGCTGTCCGGGCATGCTGGGAGTTGTAGTTTTGCAATAGCTGGAGGGCTACAGACTGGTCACCTTTCATGCATAAGGGTGCATTCACATGCTAGTAGCTAGCAGCGGGTTTCCCGCTGTGGGAAATCTGCTGCAAGTTACGATACCATTCATTTAAACGGGTCTGCCAGCAGTCTGCAAATCTTGCACTATTGGGGAATGTCCGCAGTCCCGTTGAAATGAAAGGTAGTGTACGGGTGCATTCACACCACGTTTTGGCCGGTATGGGACCGCATATGGCTGGGGAGAGAGGGGAGGGGCAACCACACGCTGCCGTATGCGGTCCCATGTCTAATGTATTTCAATGAACCGACCGGAGTGAAACGCAGCCTCCCGTCGGCTCATTTTTGTCCTGTATGCGGTTTTGCGGTTTCTAGTATAGCGTTCTTATTGGTTAGTTTAATAATAATTGTTATATTGTTCTTTAAAGCCTTGTCTACACTGTCTACACTGGATTTCATAGTTGCATTGATTTTGTTATATTTTATTTATTCTATTTTGTTTAATGTTATTTAATTAAAACATATTTTCATGTAGTTGTATGTTTAATTTGGCTAAATTGATTAAATGCGCCTATATTTTTGGTAGAATATAAAAAAATTTGGGGCCCCACTTTTAGGTTTGCCCAGGGCCACACTTTGTCTAAAACCGGCCCTGCACGACCCCACCGCCATGTCCCTCTGTAGCAGGGGCGGATCCAGAGTCGAGTCTCGGGAGGGGCACTATTAGAGTATTTTGTGTTGGCGGACAGAAAACAAGGTGTTGCTTACGGAACTTACAATATTATTAAATGTATCATACAGTCCTAACCTTGTTTAAGACTTTTTGGCCATGTTCACATGTCAGAATAATTATCAAATATACCAATTGCCACAGAATGGGAAAGTGCTAAAGAAGTTTTTACCATTTAAAACTACAGCTCCCAGTATGACCTAAGCAGTGGTGAGGGGATGCTGGGAGTTGTTGTTTCACCCATCATTACTGCAGAACTTCTTCAGTGACTCCAGATCTGATGGGACACACACAGGAAGATACAGAATGACATCAGTGACTACAGGTGACGTCTTCTCTATAGTCTTTCCTTATCTAATTCAGATAGTACATACCACCGGGACTTGTTTCAGCTAAATGTTCTCTCTGCAGAACTTGATGCCCAGACGTCTCCTCACTATGTCAGCGGATTCTGATCCTCTATATGAAAACAATAATTATTATAATACTGCTAAACACTGTATTCTTCGAATATAATACTGGCACATACCTTCTGAATATAATTCTGACACACTGTACCTCCTGAATATACAACACACTGTACCCTCTAAATTTAATACTACCACACACTGCACTCTCTGAATAGAATACTACCACACACTGTACCCTCTGTATATAATACTACCACACACTGCACTCTCTGAATATAACTTGCTGTGCAGTGCACCCTCTGAATAAAATACCCAAATGTATTGTGGCCCATAAAAAAAACGTACCACCCCAGAAATTCCTCATAATCTACAATATACTTCTGAAATGCAGAACACTCTGTGCCTTCACATATAGTAATAATGCCCCATCTTGTGCCCCTACATATAATAATTATGACCCGTCCTGTTCCCCCCACATAATAATGCCCTGTGCCCCTAACATATATTGCCCCCAGTGCTGTGCCCTTCACATATAATTCCCCGTTCTTTGCCCCTCACATATAATGCCCCCATCATGTGTCCCTCACATATAATGCCCCTTGTGCTGTGCCCCTCACATATAATGCCCCCCGTGCTGTGCCCCTCACATACAATGTCCCCTGTGCTGTTCCCCTCACATATAATGCCCCCTGTACTGTGCCCCTCACATATAATGCCCCCCATGCTGTGCCCCTCACATATAATGCTCCTGTCATATGCCCCACACATATAATGCCCCCTGTGCTGTGCCCTTCACATATAATGCCCCCGTTCTTTGCCCCTCACATATAATGCCCCCATCATGCGCCCCTCACATATAATGCCCCCTGTCCTGTCCAGTCAGGGGGCATTATATGTGAGGGGCACAGCACAGGGGGCATTATATGTTTTGGGCACATGACAGGAGCATTATATGTGAGGGGCACAGGACAGGGGGCATTATATGTGAGGGGCGCATGATGACGCATTATATATGAGGGGCACAGGATGGGGGCATTATATATGAGGGGCGCATGATGGGGGCATTATTTGTGAGGGGCACAGCACAGGGGGCATTATATGTGTGGGCACAGCACAGGGGGCATTGTATGTGATGGGCACAGAACAAGGGGCATTATATGTGTGGGGCACAGCACGGGCATTATATGTGAGAGGAACAGCACAGGGGGCATTATATGTGTGGGGCACAGGGGGCATTATATGTGTGGGGCACAGCACAGGGGGCATTATATGTGTGGGGCACAGCACAGGGGGAATTATGTGTGGGGCCCAGCACAGGGGGCATTATATGTGTGGGCCACAGCACGGGCATTATATGTCAGGGGAACAGCACAGGGGGCATTATATGTGTGGGGCACAGCACAGGGGGCATTATATGTGTGGGGCACAGCACAGGGGGCATTATATGTGTGGGGCACAGCACAGGGGGAATTATGTGTGGGGCACAGCACAGGGGGCATTATATCATATAATGCCCCCTGTGCTGTGCCCCACACATATAATACCCCCTGTGCTGTGCCCCACACATATAATATCCCCTGTGCTGTGCCCCCCACACATATAATTTATATGTGTGGGCACAGCACAGGGGGCATTATATGTGTGGGGCACAGCACAGCAGGCATTATATGTGTGGGGCACAGCACAGGGGGCATTATATGTGTGGGGCACAGCACAGGGGGCATTATGTGTGGGGCACAGCACAGGGGGCATTATATCATATAATGCCCTCTGTGCTGTGCCCCACACATATAATACCCCCTGTGCTGTGCCCCACACATATAATGCCCCCTGTGCTGTGCCCCCACACATATAATTTATATGTGTGGGCACAGCACAGGGGGCATTATAAGTGAGGGGCACAGCACAGGGGGCCCCCCTGTTATGTGCTCTTAACATATAGTGCCCCCAGTGCTTTGCCCTGCAGCACCTCACATTAAAAATTCCCCTTTCTCTCCCCCCCTTCCCCTCCGATACAGTGCCCTTAACAGTGGCACATATTCTGGCCGCGGGGACGGGATTACCGGGCGCCGGCGCGATGATATGACGTCATTGCGCCGGCCCGCAGAAGATCGCGTCCCCGCAGCTCACACGCTGTGCACTCACAGCGTGTGACTGCCTAGGTTAGTGAATGATGGAGCGGAAGCTTACAGCTTCGGCTCCACCATTCTAGGGGGCGGGGGGCAGCAATCTCGGGGGGGGGCAATTGCCCCGTTGCCCCCCCCCCTGGATCCGCCACTGCTCTGTAGGTGTAGAAAAACTACACCTATCAGAATGCCCAGACTGGGCCTGCTGGGAGTTGTAGTTTTGCAACATATAGAGCAGTGGTTCTTAACCTGGCTTCGATCGATTATGTCCCACCTAACAGATTTTAGAGTATTGTTTACCCTACTGTAAAGGAAGCCTCCTATCGTTTGTGGCTCCTACACGATCGCCTGCATGCGTCCCACGCTGGAACACACCACTTCCTGCGTGGCCTCCCGTGACGCACTTCCGGTCCCGCAGCATCTTAAACAGGCTCAGCCAGACGGTCCCTCTGACAAGCGGACAGCCTGGACGTACGGATGCCACGGGAACAGGTGGGCACACTGAACCACCACTGCCTTCACTCAATGCCTGGCTAACTGTGTCTAGTTCATAGTTAACCCTATTCTTACACTGAATCACCACTGCCTGTATTCAATATTTGTTTATCTGTGTCTATTATCTTTTTTAACCCTATCCCTACCTAGCTACCCCTATCATATTTTATTTTTCCAATTAAGAAGGGTTCGGTCAATACGCATATGAAACTGGTGGGGTTCAGTACCTCCAACAAGGTTAAGAACCACAGATCTAGAGGCACCTTGGTTGAAAAACACACTGCATTGAAAGGCTTCCAAGGCTGTATTCCATAACCAGAGTGCCTCCAGGTGTTGCAAAACTACAACTCCGAGCATACCCAGACAGCCAAAGGCTGTTTAAGCATGCTGAGAATTATAGTTTTGCAACAGCTGAAGGCACCCTGGTTGGGAAACACACTCCTACTCTCATACCTGGCTACCTAACTTATCTACATACATGCCTACCTAACTGCTTAGCCACATACCTGACTACCTACCTAGTTACCTAAATAAAATGGCTTCCCAACTACATGGCTAGTTACCTACCTAAATACCTGACTACTTGGATACCTATGTGCCCATTTATACTGAGCGGGAGGGCATTTTTTATAGTGAGGAGGCCTAAAGATGGGGAGATTGTGTAGAGGAGGGTACTGGCGCTGGAGGGCACTGAAAAAATGTGTTGTCTAACATGATTGTTCTCCAGATGCTGAAGAGATGAAGTTTTGACTGGAAGAAGCCGTCATTTTGGTCTGATCCGAATGGAGAAGAAAAGCAAAGAGGACGCTGCTGATCAGAAAAGACGCCATCTGTGAGTCCCTAGATGTAATATTATGGCAATGTTCGCACATGCGTATTTTCTACTGCAGTTTTGCTTAAGTAGATTTTGCTGTCCACTGACTTTAAATGGGCACTGTCACAACTTTATTTTTTGATATGTTGTAGTACTTATGTACTACAACATATCTGTAATATACTTTTATTATTATTTTTTTCATTAAAAAGGTTTAATTTACATTTAAAAACCGGCCAGTGAAAAAGGACTGATTTGGAAGTGGCAATCAGTCCTTTTTCAGTTAGGCTGCACTCGCTCCCTGCCTGTCAATCAGACAGGCAGGAGTGAGCACATTGGCTCCCCGGCCACTGGCTGGGAGGCCACTCCTCCCGCACATCGCCGCCGCCTCGTTGCCGCCGCTGTCCCTGCACGCCCGCTGCCGGACTCTGCAGTAACTGCAAGTGTAATGAGGGAACGGGGCGGGGGGGGGGGTTGGAGGAGGGAACGGGCTAGTGCCGTAGCTGGGGGTGGGGGGGAACGGGCTAGCAAAAAAAAAAAAAAAAAATAGGATGGTGGGAGCTACCCTTTAAGCAGTAGCAAAATCTGCTACAGCGAATCTCCAGCAGAAAATACGCAGGTGTGAACGTACCCTTAATCATCAAATCAGGGCTAAAGATTTATTGCAGCATATAACATAACTTACTTTGTTTTATGGTGCAATAAATCTTCAGCCCTGATTTGACACAGAAACCTTGGAGTTGTGCTGTTACTTTCTTTGTCTTTCGGTACTGTGTGCAGCTTGTATCTAACTCTATATGGTTCTGTATATAATCACTTATATGGTATACAGAGCCCCTGTACAGCTGGTATATACCACTATATGGTCCTGTATATAATCACTTACATGGTATACAGATCCTGTGCACATCTGATATCTACCTTTGTATGATGAATTTATTTAGGAATATGGTATTTTGTATAGTAAATTTTATTCAGTAACCAATATAGTGTTATTAGTCAGTGGTAATGGTGGTGGTCATGGTATGGCAATATTATTTGTTCCTTCTGATAACACACAAAAATAGCAGTGTGCTCCTGTGCACGTGTTTCATTTTGTTTGGAGATGCTGACCTTTTTTTTTTTTGTACTGGTATTATTGGTAATATTGGTCTCAGTTTTGGTTAGATATGGTCACTAACAATATGGCGGTAATATATATATGGTGATAATGTTTCTCCTTGTATACTGGTATACTGTGTGCGATTGGGCTTGAATGAGGGTGTGGTTAGGGGTGTGACCGGGGTGTGATTAGGAGTGGGGCTTGGGCTATGTGCTCTAGCCTCCGAACTTTTGCAGACCTAGCAGCACCTGCCCACATTGCAGAACCACAGTGAATTGCTGTTAAAACATTGTTTATTCCAATATGTTTTTTTCCCTTTGACCTTCAAAACACAATAAAACATTTTTTAACTTTTGTGTTACACTTTTAGCTTTAGCTATGGATTGACAACTGCAGTCCACAAGATTCCATGCAACTTAGTGTGTTCTTTTCTACTGCAGCTGTAACTCGATTCAATCATTAGCTCTACATTTAGTCTCAGGCTGTGTTCACATATTGCTGTAATGTTATTATTGCACCAAAAATTAGGTGGTTTTGATGCGATTTTCAAAAATCATGGCAACATTACTGCTACATTATCACAACATGTGAACACAGCCTCATTGTAGCCCTAGCATTATCTTTGAAATTCACATCCCATCTTGGAATGGTTTCTTTGCTAAGGTTACGATCCAGTTCAGAGCTGCTCAATGCTTTTAACCAGAAGATAAAATCTTCACTTAGCTAGGTTTTTTTTGGCATACAAATAACATGAAAGTATGTAGTTTTGTTGTCCTTGGATCTGGACTAATGTTTACATGGAAATTCTAAGCTGTGAACAACGGCCATCCATGTGTGATTCATTATCCTCATTTTCTAGCATTGTTTAATTTGGACCGCAGAGAAGTAAAAAATCTGACTCCATTACTCCAAAACATTTGCTAGTTACCCTCTTGGATGAATTTACTAGTTAGGCTAAGTTTCCACTTGTTTTTTTCCTGCGTTTTTTTGTGTGAAAAAAGACACTAGTGCAATTTCTTGCGCCTGACGTTGTTTTCTGGCTTTTTTCTGGCATTTTTGCATTTGAGTGGAAATTGCATTTTTGGCCCCTTTGGCGTTTTTTTTTTCATAATTTGTTGGGTAACAAAAAAAAAAAAGGATGCAGTAGTGATGGAAAAAATGTATTTAACGAAATATATATATTTTTATAACAAAATTTTAATTAATTTTTAAACAGAGATCAATTTATGTGGGCGACAGGGCACTAAAATGTAGCCGACAATAATAAAAATGTAGTGCGTGTCTGTTTTTCACTTTTTTTCCCATATTTTTTACGTAGTACTACTACTCCCAGCATGGAACACACTGTTCCATGATGGGAGTACTAGTTTCTGTACTAATAGACAGATCGCCCCGCGTGTCACTCCTGACACCCGATGCTATCGTCCATAATATAGCAGAGATGCGGAGCGGCTCTATACAGCGCTTGCATCTCTGCACTATACTCCGGGCCGGCCGGAGTATCACTCATTCATATCTTCCGGCCAGAGTGGGGATTGGCCGGATTGGTGGCAGCCAATCACTGCTCTCAGCGGGAAATATGAATGGTGAGTGGCCGGAGTACAGAGCAGAGATGGGAGCGCAGGAGAAAGCCGCTCTGCATCTCAGGGATGAAGGATGATCGCAGCAGGTGTCAGGAGGGACACCCGCTGTGATCTGTCCTTAACTGGAGCTACTACTGCTCCCAACATGGAGCACACTCTGCTCTATGCTGGGAGCTGTAGTACCTGCATTAATAGACAGATCGCCGCGAGTGTCACTCCTGACTCCCGCTGTGATCCACCTGTATAATGTATAGATTTGGGGGAGGCCGGCCGCTCTTCTATGGTTCCCTGCACTGACGTATATATACACCCATTCATATTTCCCATGGAGAGTTGTGATTGGCTGGAACCATCTGGCCAATCACAGATCTCTGCGGGAAATATGAATATGTGTATATATATATGGCAATGCAGGGGACCATAGAAGAGCGGCCAGCCACATCTATACATTATACAGGAGGATCGCAACGGGTGTCAGAAGTGACACGGGCTATCTGTCAGTTAGTACAGGTACTACTACTCCCATCATGGAACAGTGTGTTCCATGCTGGGAGTAGTAGTACTATCTAAAAAAAAAAAAGTGAAAAACACACACACTACATTTTTATTATTGTCGGCTACATTTTTAGTGCCCTGCCTGCCCACATAAATTGATCCCTGTTTAAAAATTATTTACAATTTTGTTATAATAAAGATACATTTTGTTAAATACAATTTTTTTCCATCACTACTGTATCTTTTTTAATATTTTTTTTAATGGTACCCTACGAAATTTTATTAAAAAGGGTATCTCCATAACTTTTTTTGATCACTAAAGTCCAAAAAAGAATAGAAACCGACTGCAAAAACTCCAAAGTTAAAACCCACATCTTGGATGGATTTACTAGTTATGCTCTTGGATGCATTTACAATGGGTTCAAGCAATCACAGGCCACTTTGTTGTTTGATTTTACTGTCTAGTAGTTATAACTGGTGTCACACATGGTGTTTTTCCTTTTATAAGCAAAGAAAAAATAATGTAAAAGAAAGATATAGGCTAGCTTCTGTGGTGACCACGGAGTGTTGCAATGGATGTAGCAGGGTCTGGTGGTATTTACCCCAGGGGCAAGATGTTATTAACCCTTAGTGTTCGTGACGCCAGCATGTGGTTGTTTTGGTATAGGGCACCGCCGACAACCAGCCCAAAAGAAAAAAAAAATGCCATTTTGTAACTTTTGGGGGCTTCCGTTTCTACACAGTATATTTTTCGGTAAAAATTACACCTTCTCTTTATTCTGTAGGTCCATATGAATAAAATGATACCCTACTTACATAGGTTTGATTTTGTCGTACTTCTGGAAAAAATCATAACTACATGCAGGAAAATTTATACGTTTAAAATTGTCATCTTCTGACCCCTATAACTTTTTTATTTTTCTGCATATGGGGCGGTATGAGGGCTAATTTTTTGTGCCGTGATCTGAAATTTTTAGAGGTACTTATTTTTGCTTTGATAGGACTTTTTATTCTCTTTTTCATTATATAAAAAGTGACCAAAAATACGCTATTTTGGACTTTTGGATTTTTTTGCGCATACACCATTGACCGTGCGGTTTAATTAATTATATTTTTTTATAATTCGGACATTTCCGCACTGCACACACTGATCTTTTACAATGATCACTGGTTTCTCATTGGAAACCAGTGATCAATGATCCTGCCGCTTGACTGGATCTCAGGCACTGAGCAGTCATTCGGCGATCGGACAGCATGGAGGCAGGTAGGGATCCTCTGGCTGTCTTGTACGCTGTTAGGGAAGACGCGATTTCGCCGCGGCGATCCCGAAGAGCTCCCTGAGCTAACGGGCGGTGATTTAGTTTCACTTTACACACGGCGTTCAACTTTGAACGCCGCGTCTAAAGGGTTAATAACGCGTTGCACTGCGATCAGTGCTGCACGCTATTAGCCACGGGTCCCGGCCAAGGCCCCGCGTTTTAGATCGGGAGCGGACTCATGACGTATCGGTACATCATGGGTCCTTAAGAGGTTAAGAGACTACAGCCCCTTATATACTTGGGGGCTGGACTAAAGCCCATTGGTTGCTAGTTGCCTGGGGTACCTGTGCCCTTGGAACTCTGGGTATGTCATGTGACTGCAGGTCATATGACCAACACTCTAAACACTTTGTACAACTTTATACGAATGAACAATCACATTAACCCCTTAACGACGCAGGACGTATATTTACGTCCTGCGCCGGCTCCCGCGATATGAAGCGGGATCGCGCCGCGATCCCGCATCATATCGCTTGGATCCCAGCGCTAATCAACAGCCGGGACCCGCGGCTAATACCACACATCGCCGATCGCGGCGATGTGCGGTATTAACCCTTTAGAAGCGGCGGTCAAAGCTGACCGCCGCTTCTAAAGTGAAACTGAAAGTATCCCGGCTGCTCAGTCGGGCTGTTCGGGACCGCCGCGGTGAAATCGCGGCGTCCCGAACAGCTGATCGGACACCGGGAGGGCTCTTACCTGCCTCCTCTGTGTCCGATCGACGAATGACTGCTCCGTGCCTGAGATCCAGGCAGGAGCAGTCAAGCGCCGATAATGCTGATCACAGGCGTGTTAATACACGCCTGTGATCAGGATGAGAGATCAGTGTGTGCAGTGTTATAGGTGCCTATGGGACCTATAACACTGCAAAAAAAAAGTAAAAAAAAAGTGTTAATAAAGGTCATTTAACCCCTTCCCTAATAAAAGTTTGAAACACCCCCCTTTTCCCATAAAAAAAATAAAACAGTGTAAAAAAAAAAAAAAATAAACATATGTGGTATCGCCACGTGTGTAAATGTCCGTACTATAAAAATATATAATTAATTAAGCCGTACGGTCAATGGCGTACGCGCAAAAAAATTCCAAAGTCCAAAAAAGCGTATTTTGGTAACTTTTTATAACATTAAAAAATGAATAAAAAGTGATCAAAAAGTCAGATCAAAACAAAAATCATACCAATAAAACCTTCAGATCACGGCGCAAAAAATGAGTCCTCATACCGCCCCGTACGTGGAAAAATTTAAAAGTTATAGGGGTCAGAAGATGACATTTTTAAACGTATAAATTTTCCTGCATGTAGTTTTGATTTTTTCCAGAAGTGCAACAAAATCAAACCTATATAAATAGGGTATCATTTTAACCGTATGGACCTACAGAATAATGATAAGGTGTAATTTTTACCGAAATATGCACTGCGTAGAAACGGAAGCCCCCAAAAGTTACAAAATGGCGTTTTTTTTTTATTTTGTCGCACAATGATTTTTTTTTCCGTTTCGCCGTGCATTTTTGGGTAAAATTACTAATGTCACTGCAAAGTAGAATTGACAACGCAAAAAATAAGCCATAATATGGATTTTTAGGTGGAAAATTGAAAGGGTTATGATTTTTAAAAGGTAAGGAGGAAAAAACGAAAGTGCAAAAACGGAAAAACCCTGAGTCCTTAAGGGGTTAAATGAACATAATAAATACACATGGTATTTATACAATACACGTAATTTAACATAACCTGGGAAAAGCCCTGCAGGAGAGCTCTGTGGACCTAAGGGACTCTTCGTGAGGGGACTTAAGGATGGTACAGAACTAGGTTCGGTACCGGGACACCACAAACCCCCTTACTTAATGAAAGTCGTCCTTGACGTCTGTCCCCTTAGGGAGAGCAGCGAAATGACCACTGGGCCGGATGCAGTCCTGAAGCATTTATCAATAATGTCCAATTTCAGGCTGATGAACGAGAAAGCAATGAAATGCTGATGAGAGTCTCTGTACACATTATAATGTCCATACATGCTCTATACATTTGATGAGTAGATAAACAGAATGAAACTGGGTAACGTTAGAACTTGCTGGATATAAGGAACCATTTAATGGCTGAGATAAGGTTCCTCAAGAATACAACCACGCCTATGGTAACATTACTTTATATTTTACAGCAATATCTTTCTTTTCTTTCTTTGTAGGTATACCTATATATTATGCACCTCAAATGACTATGCATATATTAGACTATACAGCTGTAACTGACTGGAACATTTATTATGATTATGATATCACATTTTATGAGTACTATCACATTTGACTATGACTGATGGAGTAATAGAACATTAGACTGGTATATATGCAGGGATGTGGAAATCTTGTCGCCCAACATCCGGGACATGTAGATCCAGGTGCCGGGCAGGTGAATTTTTTCATTCATTTAGCCCTGTATCGGGCAAGCGACTTTATTTTTATAACGCTGGTGTGAGGTGCAGACTGATGGGAGGAACGGGCGCAGACTTGCATGGGACACAAGTCTGCACCTCACACCGGTGCTCAGGGTGTACAGAGCGGGCTCCTGACTTGAGCCTGCTCCATACCTGACGCCCCCCCGGATGAGTCCTGTAGCTGGGTCGCCGCTAATAGCCCGACATGCGGCACTCGCTGCAGCCGGGTATTAAAATTTTAGATCACTGCTGTAAAAGTTGACAGCGGAGTCTAAAGGTTTCTTATAACCAGTTCAATAGAACTGCATTGATCTGCACGAGGAATCTAATGATTTCTCCTAATAAAGTGTATTAAAAAAAAGTTTAATAAGTTTTAAAAAACACCCATTAACCCCTTCCATATTAAAAGTTCATATCACCCCCCTTTTCCCATATAAAAAATGATGTAAACATGATAAAAATAAACATATTTGTGCGTGCGTAATTTTCCGACTTATTAAAAAATAACATTTTATATCCCATATAGTCTATGGCGTTAATGTTTAAAAAAAAAATCACAGAATTTTGTTTTTTTTTATGTTTATAACATCATATCCCAGAAACAATGAAGTAAAAAGTGTTAAAATGGTACCGATACATACAGCAGATTCCGGCTATAATGCTATAGGGGTCAGGAATTTGTTTTTGTTTTTTTAAAGAAAAAATATATTTGGTATTGGTATAATCAGGCCGACCTAAAGTATTAAAATAATGTGTTTGACCACAAGGTGAATGGCGAAAAAAAAGAAGCCCCCCAAATTTAAGTACTATTTTGATTAAAATTGTTTTGTCTACCAGGACAAGTGGATTTTCATGAGGGACAAGTAGATTGTGCTCCATTTTAGTCCCTTGGACAAGAACTTTTTTTTATTTTTTTTATTTCCATACCCCTGATATGGTATGCATGGTAACTGCAATGCTTATACATACACTTGACATTACATTAATGTTACTTTGTTGGTAGATATTTTATATTATACCACTGGTTATTTCTGCTGTTAGACACTGGTTGCGGATTGGGCTGCCTGAGGCTTTATGCCCAATGCCTTGGCTGCTAGGGTCTATCGGTACTACACACTTAACCCTAGAACACTTTATTCTAGATAACATTTGACATACTGTTACCTTTCTTTTATACGTGCATTTGGTTAGCTACAGGAATACCTTCTGGCCACAAAAGTACCCTGGGCACGCAAAGACAAGAAGAAATAGCATTAGTTACTTGACATTTGGTGCATAACAGTGGTGTGGACTAGCATAGAATGGTTACAGTCCCTGAAGTACATTTAATTAGGTTTTATGGTATTACTAATTAATGTTTCATGTGTACTGAATTTATGTGTGTATGCTATTGGAGTCAGTCTTGATATCTGTTGTGTTAGGCGTTAGTGTGAAGGGGGTTTTCTCGTCTCTCCCAGAGGAGCTGGGATAACACCTGTGTGGCATCACTAGAACACCTTTATACAATTCTGTACTTGTGTTCAGCAAACCATTTACACTTTATTACATTCTATTATACATAACCTTGATTACTTAGAGACACAAGGTTAAAGGGGTATTCCAGGCAAAAACTTTTTATATATATCAACTGGCTCCGGAAAGTTAAACAGATTTGTAAATTACTTCTATTAAAAAATCTTAATCCTTCCAATAGTTATTAGCTTCTGAAGTTTTCTGTCTAACTGCTCAATGATGATGTCATGTCCCGGGAGCTGTGCATGATGGGAAAATATCCCCATAGGAGCTGCACAGCTCCTGGGACGTGAGTCATCAGAAAGCAGTTAGACAGAAAACAGCAACTCAACTTCAGAAGCTAACAACTATTGGAAGGATTAAGATTTTTTTATAGAAGTAATTTACAAATCTGTTTAACTTTCCGGAGCCAGTTGATATATAAAAAAAAATGTTTTGGCCTGGAATACCCCTTCAAGTACTACCAGCAAGATAACTGAGATGATCAGGTTAGGTCCACCTGGTATTCTGAAGTGCAAAATGGTGCACAAAATATATTACTTTTACCATATATACAATAAAGTTCATGTATGGCTCAGTAGTCCCATTACATTATGGAGTCTCTGGTTAGAGTGATGGCCGTAGCCGGGCACAAGACTTAATAGAATCTCCTAAGGCAAGGAGTCTCTCGGCCAAAGCCAGGCACAAAACTTACAAAATGGGTTGCTTTACAAACGGTAGAACTTTTCTTGATAGGTCTTGTCAGGCACTTGTCTTAAACGTTAAATTATGAAAATAAACCTGAAACAATAGAAAAGTACTTGTGTACAAAACAGTTAGTTACATATCAGACACAGTCATTGTATGCAATTTACATGTGGACTCTTCTTCCGTCCCAGCCTCGACTGTCGGTGTGCTTCCTGCTTTGTGACATGAATCTGGGAGCACGAGACTAGGTCCCCTCCAGGGGATGAACATGGGCATTCCAGGCTACATTTGTCAGCTGAGACTGTGCAATGTTTGGATTAACATTGACCACCACACTTACTTCAGCGGCTGATTCCACTGAACTACTGTAGGTGCCAGTTGATTCGGCCAAACCTCCTTAGGTGGAGTAGGCCGCGGCACATTTGTTGGTGCCTCTGGATCAGGCCACACCTCCTTAGCTGGAGTAGGCCTAGGCACAATAGTTGGTGCCCGCTCATCAGGCCACACCTCCTCAGGGGGAGTAGGCCTGGGCACGTTTTCTGTGATAGAAGAAGAAGAAGAGCTGGAACTCTTGAGGTACTTGGGAGCCATTGCAGGCGCCTCGGACATGTAGATGTCTTCCTTAGGGGCGGTATCTGGAAACCTCTTCGGCCTAATTCCATGGGGATCTGCGTCCCAGTCGTCCGATGGGAAATACATGAAGGGCAGTAGAGTAGGGTTCTTGGGCCTGGTAATGGCTGCTGCCCATTCTCCATGCAGACTCCTCACCGGGGTATATTCCACTATTTCACCCCTCTCCAGAGAGTGGAGTGCTGGAGGAAGATAGTCCCGTTGAACTGCTCTTCTGTTTACTAGTATGGTACCTCCATGCCGGCAGTCTTGGAGGGTGCCAAAGCCCGGTACTCTATCAAACTTTATAACGGTGGCACCCTCGGCGCTCCAAGGGTGGCTCACCCTCTCGTGGATAGACCAGCTTACGTATATAGAGGGCCTCCTCCCTTTTGGTATCCTGCTGTTGCTCCAGCTGTACTTTATAGGGCAACTGCTTAGGCCCGTACCTTTCTCTGTGTTGGGCTTTCAACTTTTCTATGATGCCGGCTATTTCGGCCTCTCTGTGGGCTCTCTCAACCTGTGCTGTGGGGACCGATGGATGGGACTTCCCTGGCAAGGGAAGGACATGATGCCACATATATTGGATAAGCGATGGCTCGTAGCCGAACACCTATTGAGGAAGAGGGGATGACTGCGGGCATGCTCTAACTGGAACAGACTTCGGCACTGGGGGCTCCCTATCTGGGCTGGAGGAGTAAGAAGGCATAGCAAATGTGGCCTCAGCCGACATACTTACATTCGACTCCTCGGTTGCGATCTCAGCCCAGGATCCCCAGTATCTATGGTGAGGAGACAGTCTCACTGGTGATGCTGCTGAAGGCTGCGGTGATTCCCATTTCGGGTAGCTGCCCTTCAACGTCCTCTGGAAGCGGGGGCAGGTTGCAGGCTTCCTCGGCTCCAAGGGACAATCACTGCAGACGGTCTGCTAGGTCGTGGAATAGCTGCGCCGCGGCAACTTTCTGCTGCTCCGGCACCATCTTGCTGCTCTCCCCATGTGCTCCAGTTGGCTCAGCCATGACTGTACACCTCTCTGCCATCTCCGGACTGAAGAGCGATGGCCGCATGGTCTCTTTTATAAAAGGCTTTGACAAAATGGCGGCTGGCAGGAAGGATGTCATCAGTGCAGCACTCGAGCTGCGAGCTTTCTGTCCTCCAAAGCCGTTAGGGAGAAGGCATGCAGGCCTATTGCAAGGACTTTTGCTACCCTAGGTGAAAGCTAATTTTAGCACCCCTTGGCCCATTGGCTCCTCCCAGCTGTATGCTACAGAGGAAATTATTTTCTTTTTTAATTAATTTTTTGTCTTGTCCACAGTGCTCTCTGCTGACACCTGATGCCCATCTCAGGAACTGTTCAGAGAAGGAGAAAATCCTCATAGCAAACCTATGCTGCTCTGGACAGTTCCTGATATGAGCATCAGGTGTCAGCAAAGAGCACTGTGGAAAAATAAATTCAAAAAGAAAAGAATTTCCTCTGTAGCATACAGCTGCTTAAAAGTACTGGAAGGGTAATGATTTTTTAATAGAAGTAATTTACAAATCTTTAACTCTCTTGCACCAATTATTATTGATAAAAAAGAAAAAAATCCACCGGAGTACCCCTTTAGCCCCTTAAATGGGCACTGTCAGATACAAAAACTCATGATATGTTGCAAAGCATGCAAAAACAATAGGTTTTGCAATTGCTTTTATTAGAAAATTTTCTGTATTTGATACTGAAAAAGCCAGTCAAACAACTGACCCCCCCCCCCCCCCCCCGCCTGCTTGGACACATACTAGTCCTGCTGTGTCCATGCATCATCACCTATGTCATGGACACACTTCCCTGATTTACAGCTGTGAGCGCAGGGTTCACAGCTGGAGGAAGAATCCTCCCACTGTCAGTTTGTGTCCCGCTACTGTCAGTGAGGACAAGCTGGGAGTTGTAGTTTTGCTAATGCTAGGGGAGATGTGAGTAGACAGCATACTGAGGGAGGGGGCGGAGACCTGCACAGTGAGCCCACACCCCCTCACTTTGAGAGGAATTCAGACTAGTGAGCTAAATTAAAAGTGTACTAAAAAAATAAATAAAAGTGCTAGACACATAAACTGTACTGAGTGATATATTAAAAAAAAAATTTTTGTTGGATCTGACAGGTACGCTTTAACCCCTTAAGGACCGGAGGTTTTTCCGTTTTTGCATTTTCGTTTTTTGCTCCTTGCCTTTAAAAAATCATAACTCTTTCAAATTTACACCTAAAAATCCATATGATGGCTTATTTTTTGCGACACCAATTCTACTTTGTAATGACGTCAGTCATTTTGCCCAAAAATCTATGGTGAAGCGGGAAAAAAAATCATTGTGCGACAAAATTGAAAAAAAAAACGCTGTTTTGTAACTTTTGGGGGCTTCCGTTTCTACGTAGTACATTTTTCGGTAAAAATGACACCTGATATGTATTCTGTAGGTCCATACGATTAAAATGATCCCCTACTTATATAGGTTTGATTTTGTCGGACTTCTGGAAAAAATCATAACTACATGCAGGAAAATTAATACGTTTAAAATTGTCATCTTCTGACCCCTATAACTTTTTTATTTTTCCGTGTATGGGGCGGTATGAGGGCTCATTTTTTGTGCCGTGATCTGAAGTTTTTAACGGTACCATTTTTGCATTGATAGGACTTATTGATCACTTTTTATTCATTTTTAAATGATATAAAAAGTGACCAAAAATGCACTATTTTGGACTTTGGAATTTTTTTGCGCGCACGCCATTGACCGAGCGGTTTAATTAATGATATATTTTTATAATTCGGACATTTCCGCACGCGGTGATACCACATATGTTTATTTTTATTTTTATTTACACTGTGTTTTTTTTTTTATTGGAAAAGGGGGGTGATTCAAACTTTTAATAGGGGAGGAGTTAAATGATCTTTATTCACTTTTTTTTTTCACTTTTTTTTTGCAGTGTTATAGGTCCCATAGGGACCAATAACACTGCACACACTGATCTTCTATGTTGATCACTGGTTTCTCATAAGAAACCAGTGATCAACGATTCTGCCGGATGACTGCTCATGCCTGGATCTCAGGCACTGAGCAGTCATTCGGCGATCGGACAGCGAGGAGGCAGGAAGGGGCCCTCCCGCTGTCCTGTCAGCTGTTCGGGATGCCGCGATTTCACCGCGGCTATCCCGAACAGCCCACTGAGCTAGCCGGGATGCTTTCGATTTCACTTTAGACGCGGCGTTCAACTTTGAACGCCGCGTCTAAAGGGTTAATAGCGCGCGGCACAGCGATCAATGCCGCGCGCTATTAGCCACGGGTCCCGGCCGTTGTTAGAGGCCGGGCCCGACCCGCTATGACGCGGGGCCACGCCGTGGCCCCGCGTTATAGATCGGGAGTGGACACATGACGTTCCAGTACGTCATGTGTCCTTAAGGGGTTAAGGACTCAAATTTTATTTTTACGTTTTTGTTTTTTCCTCTTTGCTTTCTAAAAATCATAACTCTTTTATATTTTCATCCACAGACTAGTATGAGGGCTTGTTTTTTGTGCGACCAGTTGTCTGTTGTAATGCCATCACTCACTTTACCATAAAATTTATGGTGCAACAAAAAAAAATACTATTTGTGTGGGGAAATTGAAAAGAAAACCACAGTTTTGCAGATTTTTGAAGGTTTTGTTTTCACGCTGTACACTGCACGGTAAAAATTACATGTTTTCTTTATTCTGTGGGTCAATACAATTAAAATGATACCCATGATTACATACTTTTCTATTTATGTACCACTTAAAAAAAACGCTAACTTTTTAACCAAATTACTACGTTTACAATCCCTCTATTTTACTGACCTATAACTTTTTAATTTTTCCATATAAGCGGCAGTATGAGGGCTAATTTTTTGCACCGTGATCTGTACTTTTTATTAATACCAAATTTGCATATATAAAACTTTTAATACATTTTTTTATAAATTTTTGGGGGAATAAAATGTTACAAAAAGCAACAATTTTGGACTTTTTTCTTTTATGATCACGCCGTTCACCGTACGGGATAATTAACATTATATTTTATTAGTTCAGATATTTACGCATGTGGCAATACCAAATATGTTTATAAAAATTGTTTGTTTGTTTTTTTACACTTTTTGGGGGTAAAATAGGAAAAAGGTATAATTTAAATTTTTATTGGGGAAGGAGATTTTTCAAAATGTTTTACTTTTCAAATACTTTGTTTTACTTTTATTTTTATACTTAACCCCTTAATGACCACGGACGTAAATGTACATCCTGGTTTGGCAGGACTTCCCGCACCAGGACGTACATTTACGTCCTGTGTATGACCGCGAGCATCGGAAGGCTGCTCGCGTTATGCCCGGCAGGTTCCGGCTGCTAGCAGCAGCTGGGGACCCGCCCGTAATGGCCGACATCCGCGATCGCGCGGATGTCCGCCATTAACCCCTCCGATGCCGTGATCAATACAGATCACGGCATCTGCGGCATTGCGGCACTTTGATTGGATGATCGGATCGGATTGCCCACAGCGCTGCCGTGGGGATCCGATCATCCAGCATGACAGCCAGAGGTCCCCTTACCTAGCTCCGGTGTGAGGTGGTTTTTTTGCACCCCGTAGATCCATGCGTCCGCTCCTCCCCCAGCTCTCCGAAGATTTCCGAAGCTAGAGCTGGGGGAGGGCAGAGCAAGAGGAGGGAGGAGGTTCACGCCCCCTCCCTCATCTCCCCTCCCTGAGCTCGGCTGGACGCAGATCTCTACGGCACGCCCCCTCCCTGAGGACATAGATCGCCACGGCAGGTCCCCTTCCTCATCTCCCCTCCCTGAGGACTTAAATCTCCACGGCAGGTCCCCTCCCTCATGTCCCCCTTTAGCCCGTAAGTATGTCCCCCTTTAGCCCGTACAGTATGTCCCCCTTTACACATAGAGCTCATTGGGAGCACTGCTCTACGTCCTCAGCTCGGGGAGATGAGAGAGGGGACCTGCCGTGGAGATTTACGTCCTCAGCTCGGGGAGATGAGGGAGGGGACCTGCCGTGGAGATTTACGTCCTCAGGGAGGGGAGATGAGGGAGAGGACCTGCCGTGGCAATCTATGTCCTCAGGGAGGGGGCGTGCCGTAGAAATCTGTGTCCAGCCGAGCTCAGGGAGGGGAGATGAGGGAGGGGCCGTGAACCTCCTCCCTCCCCTTGCTCTGCCCTCCCCCAGCTCTAGCTTCGGAAATCTTCAGAGAGCTGGGGGAGGAGCGGATGCATGGATCTCTGGGGGCGCAAAAAACCACCTCACACCGGCAGTCTCCCGGCGTCTTCTGCTCTGGTCTGCGATAGAGCAGACCAGAGCAGAAGATCACCGATAATACTGAGCAGTGCTGTGTCCTATGCATAGCACTGCACAGTATTAGCAATCAAACGATTGCTATAGATAGTCCCCTATGGGGACATAAAAAGTGTTTAAAAAAAAAGTAGAAAAAATGTAAAAATAAAAAGTTTAAAAAAAAGTGAAAAATCCCCTCCCCCCAATAAAAATGAAAATTGTCCGTTTTTCCCATTTTAAAAAAATATCTAAAAAAAGTACAGACTAAAAAATGAAAAAGTTATAGGTGGTCAAAATAGGGCGATTTTAGATTACTGATTTTGTACAAAAAGTTTTAGATTTTTTTTAAGCGGTACAAAAATATAAAAGTATCTAGCCATGGGTATCATTTTAATGTTATTGACCTACAGAATAAAGAACACATGTCATTTTTACCGTAAAGTGTACAGTGTGAAAACAAAACCCTCCAAAATGTGCAAAATTTTGGTTTTCATTTAAATTTCCTCCCTAAAAAATTTTTTTTTGGGGTTCGCTGTACATTTTATGGTAAAATTAGAGGTTTCATTACAAAGTACAATTGGTCACGCAACAAACAAGCCCTTATATGGGCCTGTTCATGGAAATATAAAGGAGTTATGGATTTTAGAAGGCGAGGAGGAAAAAACAAAAATGCAAAAATAAAATTGGCCTGGTCCTTGAGGTGAAAATGGGCTTGGTCATTAAGGGGTTAAATAGTCCCCATAGAGGACTATCTATAGCAATCACTTGATTGCTAATACTGTTCAGTGCTATGCATATGGCATAGCACTGATCAGTGTTATCGGTGATCTTCTGCTCTGGTCTGCTCGATCTTGAACCAGGGTGGAAGACCCCTGAAGATGGCCAGAGGCAGGTGAGGGAAACTTCGGCCACCATGCTGGATGATCTGATCCCTGCGGCAGCGCTGCAGGCGATTTGATCATCCATTTTAGTCACCGCACTGGTGCAGATGCCGTGATCTGTATTGATCAAGGCATCTGAGGGGTTAATGGCACACATCAGCGCAATCACTGAAGTGCGCCAT
Organism: Hyla sarda; assembly: GCF_029499605.1. Lineage (NCBI taxonomy): Eukaryota > Metazoa > Chordata > Amphibia > Anura > Hylidae > Hyla > Hyla sarda. The sequence goes on from NC_079189.1 coordinate 473,232,003, forward strand.
TACCAGCAGGTCCCTGGCTGCTGATAGCAGCTGGGACCTGCCGCGCATGACCCGAGCATCGGTCCGATGCTCGCGGTCATTTACAGGACGTAAATGTACATACTGGTGCGTTAAGTGCCACTGCACCAGGACATACATTTACATCCTGCGTCATTAAGGGGTTAGGTACTAGGGAGCTAGGGCGTACGCCCTAGGTCCTTTAGGGCGTAAACACTCTAATTTTGGTGTATGTAGTTATAATTTTTTTTTAAGTAGTAAAATAAAATAAAACCTACATAAATTGGATATCCTTGTAAGTGTATGGACCTACAGAATTAAGATAAGGTGTCATTTTTACCGAAAAGTGCACTGAGTAGAAACAGAAGCCCTAAAAACTTTTTACATTTCTCCCCACAAATAAGTTTTTTTTGTTTTGCCACAGATTATGTTATAAAATAAGTGATGTCATAACAAAGTACAGGTGGTGACGCATAAAACAAGCCCTTATATGCGTCTGTAGGTGCAAAATTGAAAGCGTTAGGATTTTTAGATGGATAGGAGGAAAAGACTAAAGTGCAAAAATGAAAAGTACTTAAGGTAAAAAATGGGCTAAGTCCTTAAAGGGGTACTTCACTGCTCAGCATTTGGAATAAAGTGTTCCAAACGCTGGAGCCGGGAGCTTGTGACATCATAGCCCCGCCCACCGGGTATGACCTCATGAGTTTGTTTCAAACGCTGGGCAGTGGAGTACCCCTTTAAAGGGTACCTTTCATCAAAAAAACTTTTGATATATTATAGATTAATGTATACAGAATAACTTTCCAATGGCACGTTATTAAAAAATACTCTTCTTTCTATTTAATTTTCCACTTTGAAAAAATGACCACTAGGGGTCTCCCTACCAGTCCTTTTTTATAGATTTCAGACTCATGCACGAGTCCTAAATCTCAGACTGCAGCCGGGACACAGACAAACTCCCTGGCAGTGAGCAGTGGTGAGTTTGTCTGTGTTCCGGCTGCAGTCTGAGATTTAGGACTCCTGCATGAGTCTGAAATCTATAAAAAAGGACTGGTAGAGAGACCCCTAGTGGTCATTTTTTCAAAGTGGAAAATTAAATAGAAAGAAGCAATTTTTTTATAACATGCTATTGGAAAGTTATTCTACATACATTAATCTATAATATATCAAAAGTTTTTTTGATGAAAGGTACCCTTTAAGGTGTTAAATAGAGATGAGCGAACTTACAGTAAATTCGATTCGTCACGAACTTCTCGGCTCGGCAGTTGATGACTTATCCTGCATAAATTAGTTCAGCTTTCAGGTGCTCCGGTTGGCTGGAGACTCTTTCCTAGGACTGTATCCACCTTTTCCAGCCCACCGGAGCACCTGAAAGCTGAACTCATTTATGCAGGATAAGTCATCAACTGCCGAGCCGAGAAGTTCGTGACGAATCAAATTTACTGTAAGTTCGCTCATCTCTAGTGTTAAACACAGTACAATAATAGAAAAGTAATAATGGTTTTCATATTTTATTCATATTTGATTTATTCATATTGACCCACAGAATAAAGAACAAATGTCATTTTTAACATAAAGTGTGCAGCGTAAAAACAATGGCCCAGATTTATCAAAGAATGTCTACGGTAGAGCTATTTTCCCACGTTTATTTGAGTGGTGGGTTTGACTAGCGTGCATCTTATTTATCAAGAAGGTGCAGCAGGATGATGAATTTTGCGCAGCTCTGCTGTGGTGGGAAAAGCTCTACCACATACACTTTTTCTAGACGCTTGTGAGGGAGGGTAATAGACACTTTCCCGCGTCCTGAATTTGGCAGGTTAGGTGTTTTTACTTAATTTCACAGAGCTGTTGGGACTTTTTTACTTGCACTTTAATCAGCAAACATAGCGCCACTTTTTTCCTCCGTTCACGAACAAAAATTTGCACATAAAATACATCACAGCAACAGCATTACAACTTGGAGCATAAATGAGCTTGCATTTGTCAGAAAATGCCCGCGTAAATTAAATACACATTCATTTTATTTCTTTTTATGCATTTGTCTCTGTAACTAAAACATAAAACGCCTGTCATAAATGCAGATTACAGGCACAGATACTACATTTCACCAAACACCGCTGCTGCAGGAAGGGGTTAAAATGCATCTGGTAAAGTTTAAATCCTTGAAGTACATGAACATTCTGGCAAAGAAATAGGTGAAGTGACTCGGTTTAGTTCAGTGCCAGACAGCCTTCCTGCGCCTTCCCCTCCCTCTGCCATGCACAAGCTTCTATTCCTGCTTGTACAAGACCTGTGCCCAGCCTGCACGAACCAGGGCTGTGACAACAAACGCGGTGCCCGCTGCCAAGCCAATCCCCAGGCAAGACGAGACCGAGAGCCCCGCTCCACACCCGTCCTCAGCTAGGCACAGCTTCCACCAATCACAATCCAGCGCGGATCTCCTCCGCATCAGCCATTGGCTAGGAGCAGCAGGGGGCGGGGCTGTCGGTGACCGTTTTTATACGGGACACTGGCAGTGCCAGCGCTACAGCTCTGAGAGTCTCAGTCGTGCCCGGTGCTCACCATGGTGTTAGATATCAGTGAATGGGACGGACCCCTGAAACTCAGTGATGTGGATGAAAAACCAAAGGTTCCTCTGAGGGTGAAGCATAAGGAGGTGTGCATAGACAAGCTGGGGAAAGTCCTGAAACCCTGCCAGGTAAGTAGCTGGCATCACTTCTGCATCGCTGTCCCAGCTATGGATAAAGAAGGCACAGGCGTACAGCAGGCTAAGGAAACTGCAGTTTCTGTAATTGGGGACCACTTTGATGTATTACCCATAGGTTTACCCATAAAGATGCCCACATGTATTGATAATGTGTGTATGGGGCAGCACAACCCTCTCTCCTATAAAAATATCAGGACCTCCAGACAGGTCCTAATGCAGTGGTCTCCAAACTGTGGATCTCCAGCTGTTGCAATACTACAACTCCCAGCATGTCCGGACAGCCATTAGCTGTCCGAGCATGCTGAGAGTTGTCATTTTGCAACAGCTGGAGGTCCACAATTTGGAGACCATTCTCCTAGCGCACTGATACTGATCTCAACATGTTGGCTTTAACCCTTTAACCTCCATATATCAAAACCTCTGATAACATGTCTGATGAGTTCTGTTACTGTCCCCTGTGGAGATAAGCACCTCCAGAGTTGTCAGGCAGCCACTTATCTCCCACTTCTTGTGGCAGTGAATAGCAGGGGCAGTTGATCCAAGCATTACCGCTGCTGTTCACAGATCTGCTACTCTACATAATGTAAACAGGCTATGGATCTGATAAGTATAGTAGCAAGTTGTATTTATGTGTAGTAAAAAAACTAAACAAAAGCAACAACAAAGAAATCTTGAAGAGAAACTACCAGCTAGTTCACCCGCGCTAAAGCCAATATAGTGCGGGTGAACCTGGTGAGATAGATCCGTTATTAGCTTCCATTTCTAATATGGAAACGTGAACCAATCAGCAGAGTTTAGCATATATAAGGCATGGCAATGTGTTATATATGCTACAATCGTTATCCTCAACATCCCCAGGGGACTTTTTTGCCCTCAGGGATGGTGAGGATATGAAGTTAGAAAGTCCCCTCTAGCCACCCCGTAAGTAGTCCCCTGGGTGGGGACTTATACTTACCAGGGTACCTCGCTCTGGATGTGGTCCCGCCCCCTCGGCTTGATTGACGGCTCACATCACCGCTCTGCTCCGTCTGCTTAGGGAGCAAAGCGATGACACGGGACGTCAATCACGCCGAGGGGACTACTTACTTACATGGTGCGTTAATTACCAGGGCACCAGGACATATATTTACATCCAATGATGCAGAATTGGTTATGAGAGTCTGATTGATGGGAGTTTGACCACTGGGACTCCCACCAATGGGGATACAACTGCTTGTATTTCCACCAATCATAATAATGAGGGTCCAGTGTCCCCTTGATGAATTGAGTGACGGTCGCATATGCACTCTGCCACTCCATTCAGCTCTATTGTACTTGGCTATCTTTGTCAGTCCCGTGAAGTTGAATGGAGCAGCAACAAGCATGTGTGATCTCTACTCCATTTTATTAAAGAGGAAAAAGGATCTCCATTCTCATAATCAGCGGGGGTCCCAATGGTCAGATCTCAATTGATCAGACATTCTTACCTATCCCACCAAAATGTATGAGAGTCCTTTGTGGTAAAGCTCTTTTTAAGCATTGACCCCTCTAACATAAACCAACGGGCATCATTTCCTCTACTGACTGTACCTGTGATACATGGAGATTACCATCATGAGAAGAGTAAATTATATAATAAATTATATAATATAAAACAGTCCTCATAGGTATGTCGAAAAGAAAAAACAGAAAAGAAGATATAAAGATAATAGAAGATTACATATCAGGAAAAATATCATAGAATAATTAAATAAGATAATTTATTAGACACTGCTCAAAAAAATAAAGGGAACCCTTAAACAACACAATGTAACTCCAAGTCGATCACACTTCTGTGAAATGACACTGTCCACTCAGGAAGCAACACTGATTGACAATCAATTTCACATACTGTTGTACAAATGGAACAGACAACAGGTGGAAATTATAGGCAGTAAGCAAAACACCCCCCAATAAAGGAATGGTTCTGAAGGTGGTGACCACAGACCCCCTTCTCAGTTCCTATGCTTCCCGGCTGATGTTTTGGTCACTTTTGAATGCTGGCAGTGCTTTCACTCTAGTGGTAGCATGAGACAGAGTCTAAAACCCACACAAGTGGCTCAGGTAGTGCAGCTCATCCAGGATAGCACATTAATGCGAGCTGTGGCAAGAAGGTTTGCTCTATCTGTCAGCGTAGTGACCAGGAGACAGGCCAGTACATCAGGAGACGTGGAGGAGACCATAGGAGGGCAACAACCCAGAAGCAGGACCGCTTCCTCCGCCTTTATGTAAGGGGGAGCACTGCCAGAGCCCCGCAAATTTTCCTCCAGCAGGCCACAAATGTGCATGTGTCCACTCAAACGGTCAGAAACAGACTCCATAAGGGTGGTATGAGGGCCTGATGTCCACAGATGGGGGTTGTGCTTACAGCCCAACATCGTGCAGGACATTTGGCATTTGCAAGAAAACACCAAGATTGGCAAATTCGCCACCCTATGCTCTTCGCAGATGAAAGCAGGTTCACACTGAGCACATGTGACAGACATGACAGAGTCTGGAGACGCAGTGGAGAACGTTCTGCTGCCTGCAACATCCACCAGCATGACTGGTTTGGCGGTGGGTCAGTAATGGTGTGGGGTGGCATTTCTGTGCTTGCCAGAGGTAGACTGACTGCCATTCGGTACTGAGATGAGATCCTCAGACTCCTTGTGAGACCATATGCTGGTGCGGTTGGCCCTGGGTTCCTCCTAATGCATGACAATGCTAGACCTCATGTGGCTGGCGTGTGTGTCAGCAGTTCCTGCAAGAGGAAGGCATTGATGCTATGGACTGGCCCGCCTGTTCCCCAGACCTGAATCCAATTGAGCACATCTAGGACATCATGTCTCGCTCCATCCAGGTATGGGAGGACATCTCTCTGGAGAGCATCCGCCACCTTATCAGGAGCATGCCCAGGTGTTGTAGGGTGGTCATACAGGCACGTGGAGGCCACACACACTACTGAGCCAAATTTTGACTTGTTTTAAGAACATTACATCAAAGTTGGATCAGCCTGTAGTGTGGTTTTCCACTTTGATTTTGAGTGTGACTCCATATCCAGACCTCCATGGGTTGTTAAATTTGATAATTTTTGTGTGATTTTGTTGTCAGCATATTCATGTAAAGACGAAAGTATTTCATACGATTAGTTCATTCATTCAGATCTAGGATGTGTTATCTTAGTGTTCCCTTTATTTTTTTGAGCAGTGTATATAGTACAGAGATTTGTCGCAGGGCCCTTGCGCAGGCTCGAAATATCAATAGTAAAACAGACTAAGATGCAAATATTTGCAATAATAAAATAAAATAAAAACCATAATAGTTAAGACCACCTAACAATGAATGGTAATCCCCAGCAAAAATAATATGTCCATATGTTCCATGGGTCAATCGCTGTATCGCTAAATGGCCATATAGAGTCTTCTTTTCATAAGGAGACCTCTATAAATCAAAGTCAAAGATAATCAGATAAAGCATACACTGTGGTGCACTGCACCGCTCACCAATTGCAGGATCGTGTAGGGAATTCTCTGCTCAAGCCTCTGGGCACAGCACCAGCCTCCCGGCTGGCCTGATGTGCGAGGTGACTTATCGGCATTCGGAGGTTCACAGAGGAATTGCGCGCCTGTAGCGCACTTGTCCAGCTTCTGCTTTGTCCACGTGAGTGGCAGGCGTGCGTGTCCTGGTTACAGAGCGGGTGCTTGTTTAAATGGAATGAGCGTGCACTTCTTAGTATAGAGTGGGTGTGCGCCTTGCTAATGTGTCAGTGTGTGCAACCGGTATACAGACTAATAGAATGGCAGACTCGGCCGTATCATGTGTTCCCTGCCAAAGGGCCCTCTGCTCTACACGATCCTGGAATTGGTGAGCGGTGCAGTGCACCACAGTGTGTGTTTTATCTGATTACCTTTGACTTTGATTTATAGAGGACTCCTTATTAATAGAAGACTCTATATGGCCATTCAGCAATACAGCGATAGACCCATGGAACATATGGACATTTTATTTTTGCTGGGGATTACCATTCATTGTTAGGTGGTCTTAACAATTATGTTTTTTATTTTATTATTGCTAATATTTGCATTTTAGTCTGTTTTACTATTGATATTTCGAGTCTGCACAAGGGCCCTGTGACAGATGTCTGCACTATATATATTTAATAAATTATCTTAATTAATTATCCTATGATATTTTTACAGAATATGTAATCTTTTATTATCTTTATATCTTCTTTTCAGTTTTTTCTTCTTCATGTACCTTTGAGGACTGGTTTATATTATATAATTTATTATATAATTAACTCTTTACATAATTTAGGCCTTTACTATAATGAGAAATTATGATTGTTGTATAATACTGTATAATACTGTTATAATTACTTAAAACTTCGGAAAAAGTTTAACAAATACATCTTCCAACCAATTGGACAGATTTCAAAACTTTCAGATGTTCTTTATGACATTTGAAAAAATATTTTGCATTATTTTCTAAACTTTTTTGTCCAGACTTTTTCTTCCATTTTGTGCTATAAAAAAATGCTATTATGCAATTTAAGCAAACCAGACAATGTTTTTGGAGCCATAAAAAAGCCTAAAAAAGACTTTGCCGAACTGTAAAATTACCAACCATATGTCCATTGAGTTTAATAATACTTAATATAACAGACAGTGTTTTTGAGACATATAAAAGCCATTTTACAGCTAAAAACAGACCAAAATACTATGTGAATATAGCCTGAAACTTAAAGGGGTTATCCAGGAAAAAACTTATATATATATATATATATATAGAAAGTTAAACAGATTTGCAAATTACTTCTATTAAAAAATCTTAATCCTTTCAGTACTTATGAGCTTCTGAAGTTAAGGTTGTTTTTTTCTGTCTAAGTGCTCTCTGATGACACGTGTCTCGGGAACCGCCCAGTTTAGAAGCAACTCCCCATAGCAAACCTCTTCTAAACTGTGCGGTTCCCAAGACACATGTCATCAGAGAGCACTTAGACAGAAAAGAACAACCTTAACTGGAGCAAGTTGATATATAAAAAAAAAATTTTTTTTCCTGGATAACCCCTATAAAAATACTAAAATGTATTGTAGCCTTTTAATAATGGGGCTGTCCTAATCTTTATTTTTTAGATTAAAGACAGACCAACAATTGAATGGGAGGGCATGGATCCCAAGAAGCTATATACTGTAATATTGACTGATCCTGATGTACCCGGCAAACATGATCGCTCTATGGCGTAAGAATAACTAAACATATATTAATATGTATTTACTGTCCACAGGATAGGGAATACCTAGCTGATTGATGTGGATCTGACCACTGGGACCCCCACCGATCACAAAAAAAGAGGTCAATTATCTACCAAGTAAATGGTGGGGCAGCGGGCATGCTCAGACGCCTCTCTATTCACTGTATATGTGATTTCCCAACCTAGCTCAGTTCAGTGTGTGGCAGAGTCATATAGAAGACATTCAAAGTTGCAGTAAAAAATAGATTCTACCAAGATCAACCAACACTGGAAGCTAAAATAAGTCAGTGAAGAAACTGAAGCAGTGAAATATTACAAGATCATGATTGAAAACATACTTCAAAATCATCCTTGATCTACTTCAAGAAGAATTTAGAATAACCTTTCCAGTAACAGGTTTGGAATAATATTGAAAATATTATAACGTAACTTAGCAGAGAAAGACAAGGTAGGAGGCACCATTCAGGCATGTGCTTGAATAAATCAACTGAACACCAGGGAGATAGTTCCATGAGAAGCCAGCACTACTGAAACATTACATGGTGTGGTGCACGTGGTGCAAGGATATAGAATGAAACAAGTATAAGATACACAGGTAATAAAGAATGAATCCTGCACTCACCGCAGTCCACCGCTACTGTAGAAGAGGCATTGTGGAGAGAACGGGGCTGTAGACGGGAGCTGTGAGCCCCTATCTACAGCCCCATTCTCTCCATGATGCCTCTTCTACAATATCGGTGGACTGCGGTGAGGGCAGGATTCATTCCTTTATTACCTGCCCTTACTTGCTACTGCCTCTTAAGTGACAAACCTTCACAAATGCCATTTAGGTTTTTTCGGCTTTCCAATTTTGATATTGTCGGCAGCCAGAATACATATTGCTTTTAAAGGAAAACAGACGATGTTTCCTAGGATGTCTTGATTGCACAAATTAATAACATTGCTCTTTCTAAAAAAGTGTCAGCTATGAAGGAAGATGGAGTGGATAGGTTTTATAAAGTATGGGAACCTTTGTTATCTTCTCGTTATTGCTAGGAACTCAGATACAATTTGTCCTTTTTTGATGTGACGATATGTTTTTTTATTTTCTTTCACTCTGGCTTAAAAAAACATGTTTGACTTGATTTGTTCCACTATCTTTTTTGTACTCTTTGGCGTGAGTTGCATCCCAGGTATACCTGCACTTCCTTTATATTTTTATTATGATACTTTTTCAATGAACTTGCTTGGTTTGTTACTAAAAAGGAAAGCAATGCAGAACCATCAAATATGATTTCTAAGGAGTGATATAAGAGTAATTCACACGCACTGTAATAATTTAAGTCGTGGACAAATCTACAGCAACATTTTCATATCTCACATGTGAACTGTGATGCAGGTTCGCTGAGGACTTTACACCCACTGCATTGCAAATGGTAAAATCTGCAGCACGTCCATTTCATATTCACATCTCAAACGACATCAGCATACGCATGTAAACAATGCAGATACTGCAGCAGATTTGTCTGTGACATTCTGTAAAATTACACAACATGAGGATCGACCCATATAGTGCACAGTGTCTTGTCCCAAACTGTCCAGAAAAGGTCTGGGAAAAAAGGCCAAAAAACAGAAAAATATGGCCCAAATAAAAAACAATGAAAAAGTCTTAAATTTTAAATCCCTCTGTGTTGATGGTCACTTCACTCACTGCTCAAGATGGGGTGTTTTCGAGGCAAGCACTGAGCCCGCCCTCACTCACCATGCTGTGCTGGGTCTCTTCATCCAATCACTGCAGTCTGCTCTGTAACCTCCTCCTCTCTGTTTTCATGCTGCAGTCTGATAGACAGGACAGGAGTGAGCACAGATGAGTGCGAGCCCTACCCTTACTTACAGGACTTTGTCCATGTGTGTTCTTCAGCTGGGAAAAAGATGATGCTACAGCTGGACAGGATTATGTTCTGGATGGTAAAGGGACCCCTAGTGGTCTTTTTTTAAGTCATAAAATAAATAAATAAAGTATATTTAGAAAAGTTAATGTTTTGCCAAGATATGCAACATATAAACATTTAAAGAGAATGTGTAATTTACAAATTTGTAAATGAACTGACAACACACTAATAAAAAGTCATAATAAAAGTATACAGGTCATATCTTTGTAACTAGTGACCATTAAACTGTGTCCTAGAATCCACTGTGTCCCAGGGCACTGTATCCCCACCCTTCTGCAGATTGATCGACAGGTTAGGCTCGGCTTATGTTGCTTAGCCAAGCTAAAAACCAACGCATGCGCTGTTGCCTCATGTTGTGCAGCAGACATAGTCAGCTGAGGTAGTGTGGCCTCACTGGTAACATGCCAGTATGACAACGGCAAGACTGATCTGATTCTGCCTCTCTGACAGCACATGTGTGGTGAGTGTTACCAGGGAGTCCTCTATAGATCACTGCTACTATGCAGCAATGTGTGTGATGGCGCTTGCACAGGGTTTTAGCAGGGCTTGGCGAAGCAAACTGCAGGAGGGGGTGATACAAAAGTGTTGGGGTCCTAGACCTCTGTGACACTTGAGCGGGTCAATAAACTGCATTTTTTTAGGGAAATAAAAACTTGGACATTAGTTAGAAAGGTAAGACATAAAGGGATAGATTTATCAAAACCTGTGCAGAGGAAAAATTGGCCAGTTGCCCATAGCAACCAATCAGATCGCTTATTTCATTTTTAAAAGGGCCTCTTAAAAATGAAAGAAGCAATGTGATTGGTTGCTATGGGCAACCAGTCAACTTTTCCTCTACATAGGTTTTTAAGGAAAACTGTCACCCGTTCACCCGCACTATAACCCGATACACCGGGCTATAGTGCGGGTGAACAGGAGACCGATACGGGGTCTTGGACTGCTATACCTACCCGCAGTTCAGAGCCCCGATCCTCCAAAGGTCCCCCTCTTCCAGCGCTGACTTGCGCTCTGGAGGAGGGGCCCACTTGCTGGATTTAAATATTCATAAGCGCTGGTCACGTGTGCGCTCAGTAGGCACAAGCGCTGACGTGACCCGTTGTATCGGGTTATAGTGCGGTGAACGGGTGACAGTTTTCCTTAAATAAATCTCACCCATGGACTTTGGACTATTAAATAGTAGAGCTTATATTTTTTACCGTATTTTTCACCATATAAGATGCACTTTTTCTTCCCCAAAACTGGGGGGGGGAGGGAAGTTGGTGTGTCTTATACGGCAAATACCTGCGGCCATCAACGGCCGGGACCCACGGCTAATACAGGACATCACCAATCGCGGTGATGCCCTGTATTAACCCTTCAGATGCGGCGATCAAAACTGACCGCCGCGTCTGAAGCGAAAATAACACTAACCCGGCTGTTCAGTCGGGCTGTTTGGGACTGCCGCGGTGAAATCGCGGCATCCCGAACAGCTTACAGGACACCGGGAGAGACCTTGCCTGCATTCTCGGTGTCTTCTCCGTGCCGGGATCCCCTGCATGGCTGGCGCTCTCCTTCGACGTCATCACGTCGTCGTGCACGCCGTCCCGTCATCCAATAGGAGCGGCGTGCGTAGCGACGTGATGACGGCGACAGAGAGCGTGGATCCCAGGGAAGAAGACGTCCGGAGCGTCGGGGACACCACGGGGACGCGGTGACACCGATGGAGCGACATCCAGGGCAGCGGTGACGGGTCCGGAGCGGCGGGGACACGTGAGTACTACCTCCTATACCAGTGGTCTTCAACCTGTGGACCTTCAGATGTTGCAAAACTACAACTCCCAGCATGCTGGTTGAAGATCACTGTTAGGTTCAGAATCTTTTTTTTCTAGATTTTGGACCTTTAAAATAGGGTGCGTCTTATATGCCGGTGGGTCCTATAGGGTGAAAAATATGGTAACTTCTTTTTCTTTATCTCTAGTCTGTAGTGTCTCTGTGTTCTTATGCACATTAAGTAAACTGATATTTTCCCTACAGACAATGGCATCACTATCTGGTAGTAAATGTTAAAGGAAATGACCTGAACAGTGGTAATACTCTTACGGAATATGTTGGTTCAGGAGCAGGAAAAGGAACAGGTATGTGATATAACTTGGGACTTCTGCTATACAAAGCAACCATTAGATAAGAGCTGTAAGACCTGTAGAGCCATTCCTGTGTTCTTACATACCTGTAAACTCTGATGTCAGAAATGTTTATTAAAAAAAAAAAAATTAACTGCAAAGTACAAACTTCACATGCAGGACTGCAACGCTATATCCAGAGGAGTTGGATGCATGAATCAAGACGGAGACATAGTAGAAAAAGAGTAGCAATGCAGCATCCTTTCATTGCATCTTGGTGTTTATTTAGCATATACAGAGGAACCGCAATGTTTCAACCAATGTGCAAAAAGCAAGTCCTCACACTTTGCATAGGGGTCGAAACTTTTATGTTTTTCTGTATATGCTGAATAAACACCAAGATGCATAGCACAGATACATGTCAAGTGTCAGTGCTAAGCACCACACAGATAATTAGAATGAGTGGAGAGAAGCACATGATAGCATGCTTCACTACCTGGCTCATGGAAATCTCTGTCCTGCTTCACAGAACAGCTCCATAGACTTAAAGGGGTATTCCAGGCAAAACCTTTTTTTATATATATCAACTGGCTCCGGAAAGTTAAACAGATTTGTAAATTACTTCTATTAAAAAATCTTAATCCTTATGCATGATCCTGTGCATGATGGGAGAATATCCCCATAGGAACTGCACAGCTCCCGAGACGTGAGTCATCAGAGAGCAGTTAGACAGAAAACGACAACTCAACTTCAGAAGCTAATAACTATTGGAAGGATTAAGATTTTTTTTTAATAGAAGTAATTTACAAATCTGTTTAACTTTCCGGAGCCAGTTGATATATAAAAAAAAGTTTTGGCCTGGAATACCCCTTTAAAAAGGTGCCATCCAGTAAAGCAGGACAGTGTAGCGCTCCACCACGTGTTTCTCCTAACTCGCTCTAATGATCTGTGGGGGTTCCAGCATTAAGAACCCCTCCTAATAAAACGCTTGACATGTCTCTGTGACATATTTAAGGCGCTGTCATCATCAGAGGCGTAACATGTAGCTTCTGGGTCCGAATGCAAAATCTGCAACAGGACCCCATGTGCCAATCATAATACTGGTCTCTTATGGTGCAGATGTCCTTTGGGCCCCCCTTAGGCACTAGGGCCCTGGTTCGACTGCTACCTGCGCACCCCCGATAGCTACACCCCTGGGTGCTGCTGCTCCACATATATTTAGCCCTCATTAATTAGCTACAGGAGGCATTAGTTTTGGCACCCAATGACCCTGATTTACTAAGAATGGAGTGTAGGTTTATTTGTGGGTTTTAATTCCCTACCTACAATTTTTTTCCACGGTATTTACTAAGGTTTCCCTACATTTTCCACTTTTCCCTACATTTTGCTTTTTTTTACACATGCTCTGATCTGTAGGGTTTTCCTCAGCTGAAATCCACCACATTTTCTGTGGAAACCTTAGTAATTTTTTTTAGGAACACGCCCCTTTTTGGTGACCACGCCCCCTTTTCCTGACAGTCATGCCCCTTTTACGGGTTTTCTTATTAAAATGGAGAGTTAGTTTTTTGTTTTTTCAATTCTGGCGCAAATTCTGGTGCAGATCCCGACAAAACATATCGGGTTTGCAATAGTAAATGAGGGAAAATATTGCTAATGAGGTGCTAGACTTTCAACTGGATGGCCACCACAGGTAAGTTTTCAGCAGAGTGTACCTTAGGTTCATGGCCCATTGACAATTATTTAATAGATATGTGCCTGTTATTCAGGGCTATGATGATAGTACGTCTAATGTACTCTGCAACCATTTCTTTGTTTGGCGCAGGTCTACATAGGTATACCTGGCTTGTATATGAACAGCCGACTTCCCTCAAGTGTGATGAACCTCATTTGAGTGACAGAACTGCTCAAGGCCGTGAAAAATTTAATGCACATGCTTTCCGTAAGAAGTATGGACTTGGCCCCCCGGTCGCTGGTGTTTGTTTCGAGGCTGAGTGGGATGAATCTGTTCCTGAACTTTACAAACAGATGGGGGTAGCATAAAACTAGGGGAACCCTAAGGAACAAATAATGTTTATCAGTGTACTTCTGTACATAAAGATTATGTATCTCTGTAGACATCTCTAGCAATAAAGATGAAAGTTTTGTCCTTTATTTGATACAAAGAAACTTTTTATACTTAAGATAGAAATATTCTTAGTATGTTGTGATTTTTTTGTTGTTGTCGAATGACTGATATGTCAAATCATGTCAAAGAGTAGTCGCTAATAAATAAACCAAAATGGTAGAAGATAGAATGCAGATTTGCATAAAAGGCTGTCAGTTGTTGAGTGAACCAAAATAGATGAAAAAAAACATTGTTGCTTTTTTACAAAAAGCATGTTACAATCGTGTTTTTTCTCTGTTTGGATAAATCAGATAACTGTCAATGTATTTGTGCCTTTCTAAAAGGATTAGGAAAGGGATAACAGAAAGCACAAAGAAATTGTGTTCTGTTGCTCACCAGGTCACGCTGATCACCACTTCCTGATCTTGTTTTGACATAAGAATATGCCAACTATGGCTGGGTCCACACTACGTTTTGTCCCATACGGGAGCGCATACGGCAGGAGGGAGCTAAAAGCTCGCGCTCCCGTATGTGACCGTATGCGCTCCCGTATGTCATTCATTTCAATGAGCCGGCCGGAGTGAAACGTTTGGTCCGGTCGGCTCATTTTTGCGCCGTATGCCCTTTTACAACCGGACCTAAAACCGTGGTTGACCACAGTTTTAGGTCCGGTTGTAAAAGCGCATACGGCGCAAAAATGAGCCGACCGGACCGAACGTTTCACTCCGGCCGGCTCATTGAAATGAATGACATACGGGAGCGCATACGGTCACATACGGGAGCGCGAGGTTTTAGCTCCCCCCTGCCGTATGCGCTCCCGTATGGGACAAAACGTAGTGTGGACCCAGCCTTAGTCAATGGTTTCCTGACATGGATCACTACTGCAGGTGATGGTTGGCTGGGTGGATATTTCCTGTGTATTCACACTGGATCATGAACTCATCAGAGGGAACCCAGTGAGCATCATAGCAGCAGTGGCAGGGATTGTGGAGGTGAATAATGAACATTTTACAAAAATATGGAACCGAAATCTGCACGTGGACACAATGGGGGTTATTTATAATTGGAAAACCAGCACTTTTTTCTCGGCTGTGTGACAAAATTTTGGTGCTTTGCCTATGTGGCAGAAAATCAGAATGAAACCGACACATCCAACAATTTGCATTTTAAAAAGGGAGCATGTTCTCAGTTAACTTTGCAAAACCATCAGATTTAACATTTCGTAGCATGCAGTGTCAGTTTCTTGTTCTTTAGAATCCACATTCTTGATTAATGCCATTTTTAACCCCTTCGCAAAGCATGCTTTTGGACCTCAAAGGGGTTATACACCATAAGGTGAATTTAGTACATACCTGCCAGAAAGTAATGGACATGCTTTGGAAGGATCTGCGCTTGTCTTAGGGCTAAATAGCATGAGATTACCATAACGCTGTGGCTATCTTTTTGTGAACTGGCTATTTCCTGTTGGAGTTTCTTTCTTCAACTACAAATCCTATAGTTCCTTGTTTGTAAGTTTGAGGTCACTTTCCTCCCTCCCACACATCAGCCACCCCACCCATTAAATCACAAATGAGCTGCATTCCATTTAAATGACCAGTGTTTTCTAACCAGGGTGCCTCCAGCTTGCAAAAATACAATTAGTTGCAGAATGATCTCTCTCCCACCCAAATGTCGCTCCACCCATGGAAGCAGGACAAGCTCCCTGTTATCACCTGATAGTGAAAAAATGTCTCGGACGCACTGCAACCTGGGAAAACCTGAGACAACAGTAATTTTGTATGCTGTTGAAAATAAATATTGGGGCAATAATCACAGAAAAATTGCGAGACCACCGTCACACACAGGTACCGACACTATATTATAAACTACACTAACTTTACAGCGAGTGTAGCATAGTGAAAAAAAAATAATAATTCCTGGAATACCCCTTTAATGCACAAGAAATGTTTTAACTACAGTGGGGAGAACAAGTATTTGATACACTGCCTATTTTGGTCTTTAATTTTTATCATAGGTACTCCAACTGTGAGAGACGGAATCTAAAACAAAAATCCAGAAAACCACATTGTATGATTTAAAAAAAAATTATTTGCTTTTTATTGCATGACATAAGTATTTGATACATCAGAAAAGCATAACCTAATATTTGGTACAGAAACCTTTGTATGCAATTACAGAGATGAAACGTTTCCTGTAGTTCAGTGTTTCTCAGGCACGGTCCTCAAGTACCCCCAACTGGTCATGTTTTCAGGATTTCCTTCTTTCCTTAGTCTTTCACAGGTGATATAACTGTGGTGATGCCTGATTCACTGGCTATAATTATATCACCTGTGAAAGACTAAGGAAATCCTGAAAACATGACCTGTTGGGGGAACTTGAGGACCGCACTTGAGAAACACTGCTTTAGTTCTAGACCAGGTTTGCACACACTGCAGCAGGGATTTTGGGCCCACTCCTCCATACAGACCTTCTCCAGATCCTCCAGGTCCTTTGGGGCTGTTGCTGGGCAATACGGACAATCCATCCTTCCCTCAATATGATACTTGGCCCATCCATCCTTCCCTCAATATGATACAGTCGTCCTGTCCCCTTTGCAGAAAAGCAGCCCCATAAAATGATGTTTCTACCTCCATGCTTCACAGTTGGGATGGTGTTCGTGGGATTGTATTCATCCTTTATCTTCTTTTCAAACACGGCGCATGGAGTTCAGACCAAAAAGCTCTATTTTTGTCTCATCAGACCACATGACCTTCTCCCATTCCTACTCTGGATCATCCAGATGGTCATTGGCAAACTTCAGACGGGTCTGGACATTCGCTGGTTTGAAAAGAGGGACATTGCATGCCCTGCAGCGTAGTGTGTCACTAATAGTTTTCTTGGAGACTCTGGTCATTGACCAGATCCTACCATGTTGTTCTGGGCCACGAGGTGAGATCTTGCATGGAGCCCCAGACAGAGGATACCGTCATCTTGAATTTCTTCTATTTTCTAATATTTGCGCCAACAGTTGTTGCCTTGTCACCAAGTTGCTTGCCTATTGTCCTGTAGCCCATCCCAGCCTTGTGCAGGTCTACAATTTTATCCCTGATGTCCTTACACAGCTCTCTGTTCTTGGCCATTGTGGAGAGGTTGGAGTCTGTTTGATTGAGTGTGTGGACAGGTGTCTTTTATACAGGTAACGAGTTCAAACAGGTGCAGTTAATACAGGTAATGAGTGGAGAACACGAGGCCTTTTTAAAGAAAAAATAACAGGTCTGGGAGAGCCGAAATCCTTACTGGTTGGTAGATCATCAAATACTTGCAATAAAATGCAAATACATTTTTAAAAAATCATGCAAAATGTGATTTCCTGGATTTTTGTTTTAGATCCTGTCTCTCACAGTTGAAGAGTATTGTAGGAGAAAATAGCAGGAGTCCCCACGCGGGGGTATCCCCTGGAAAAAATTCCTCGGCGTTTGCTGTGAAAGCGCTTCTCCGTTGCGACAATAAATAGCTGAAACTTCTTGATTAGAAGGGGGGATTTATTACACAAACGGGTTACAAAAATAAAGAATAAGAAATGAATTTCAGAAGGTGGACAACGCGTTTCAAAAGGGGAATCCTTTCTTCAGGTCTTGAAGAAGAAAGGATTCCCCTTTTGAAACGCGTTGTCCACCTTCTGAAATTCATTTCTTATTCTTTATTTTTTATTTTTGTAACCCGTTTGTATGATAAATTCCCCCTTCTAATCAAGAAGTTTCAGCCATTTATTGTCGCAACGGAGAAGCGCTTTCACAGCAAACGCCGAGGAATTTTTTCCAGGGGATACCCCCACGTGGGGACTCCTGCCACTTTCTCCTACATTATTGCCACCGCCTGCCAGCGGTCTCGGCAAGAAAGCTGCTCCCGATCACCAACCGAAAAGAACTTTATCCCACCGGGGTCTCGAGGACAGCGGCACCCTTCTGCTCACCGTGACTCCAACTGCGCTCTGACCGCAAGGGACCAGTATACATCGAGGGGGCCATCCCCACTGACAGCAGCTGCAACATCTGCCAGCGGACTGCACTTGGACATCTGGGACACACCAGCCGACGGTACCCATCCCACAGAAGCAACGCTCCAGAACACCGACACTGGCTGGCACCCCGCAGCACCGGAGACCAGCCGGAACATCAGCCAGCTGTTCCAGCGGTTAGCGGCCCCGGAACCTTGCCGCACACCAGCAAAAACGCTTCACAGAGTTGTGCCTGGTTGCAGCACAACTCTGAAAGGTGAACAGAATAACCCCCCCCCCTCCTCTCCCAACCTACCCCCCCTTTACCCCCTAGAATTAAAAGGGTAAAGCCACCATCAAGGCGCCATCTCTGTGTTTTTTTCTTTTTACATATTCTACAGTTGAAGAGTACCTATGACAAAAATTACAGACCTCTACATGCTTTGTAAGTAGGAAAACCTGCAAAATCTGTCTGCAGTGTATTAAATGCTTGACCACTGTATTTGTCAGCATTCAAAGTGGAGTTCACTTTGAAGGCTGACATTAATTTACAAATGACTGTTTTTTTTTTGTTTTTTTTTTGCTAGGTCAAGGTGTTCTTTGTAATTCTATCTTTTTTTTGGGGGGGGGGTATCTTTTTTTTTTTTGGTTTGTAAAAATTTAATTTCTAATTTTAATTTTGTTATTTTATTTACCTCATTCAGCCTACAATAAAAATAACATTATAGTATTTCACTTCCCACAAGGGAACAATAACAGTGATTATCAGATCGCTAGTATAATACAGTCAGGGCCCTCGATGTTGGCACCCCTGAAATCACTCTAGCAAATGAAGTATTTCTCACAGAAAAGGATTGCAGTAACACATGTTTTGCTATACACATGTTTATTCCCTTTGTGTGTATTGGAACTAAACCCGAAAAAGGGAGGAAAAAAAGCAAATTGGACTTAATGTCACACCAAACTCCAAAAATTGTCTGGACAAAATTATTGGCACCCTTAACTTAATATTTGGTTGCACACCCTTTGGAAAAAAAATTACTGAAATAAGTTGCTTTTTATAACCATCAATAAGCTTCTTACACCTCCCAGCCGAAATGTTGGACCACTCTTCCTGTGCAAACTGCTCCAGGTCTCTCTTATTGGAAGGGCACCTTTTCCCAGGTGTTCAATAGGATTTAGATCTGGACTCATTGCTGGCCACTTCAGAACTTATTTCTGGGTGCTTTTTGACGTATGTTTAAGGTCATTGTCCTGCTGGAAGACCCAAGATCTTGGACGCAAACCCAGCTTTCTGACACTGGGCTGTACAGTGCGACCCAAAATCCATTGGTGATTCTCAGATTTCATGATGCCTTGCACACATTCAAGGCACCCAGTGCCAGAGGCAGCAAAACAACCCCAAAACATAATTGAACCTCCATTATATTTCACTGTAGGTTCTGTCTTCTTTTCTTTGTAGGCCTCATTCCATTTTTGGTAAACAGTAGAATGATGTGCTTTACCAAAAAGCTCTATCTTGGGCTCATCTGTCCACAAAACGTTTTACCAGAAGGATTTTGGCTTACTCAAGTTCATTTTGGCAAAATGTAGACTTGCTTTTTTATGTCTCTGTGTCAGCAGTGGGGTCCTCCTGGGTCTCCTGCCATTTCATTTCACTTAAATGTTGATGGATAGTTCACGCTGAACACTGATGCTCCCTGAGCCTGCAGGACAGCTTGAATATCTTTGGAACTTGTTTGGGGCTGCTTATCCACCATCCGGACTATCTCTTCCGTCCACGCCCAGGGAGATTAGCTACAGTGCCATGGATTGCAAACTTCTTTATAATATTGCGCACTGTGGACAAGATCTCTGGAGATGGACTTGTAACCTTGAGATTGTTGATATTTTTCCACAATTTTGGTTCTCAAATCCTCAGACAGTTCTTTTATCCTCTTTCTGTTGTCCATTCTTAGTGTGGCACACACAGACACACACTGCAAAGACTACTTGAACTTCTCTCCTTTTTATCTGCTTTCATGTGTGATTTTTGTATTGCCCACACCTGTTACTTGCCCAGGTGAGTTTAAAGGAGCATCACATGCTTGAAACAATCTTATTTATCAACAATTTTGAAAAGGTGGAAAATTTTTGGAGTTTGGTGTGACATTATCTCCAATTTTCTTTTACTCCTCCCTTTTTTGATTTAGTTCCAATACACACAAAGGGAATAAACATGTGTACAGCAAAACATGTGTTACTGCAATCCTTTTTTGTGAGAAATACTTCATTTTCTAGAAAAATTTCAGGGGTGCCAACATTTATGGCCATGACTGTATATTGCACTACCACTGTAGTGCACTGTATTGTGCATGTCAGTCATGAGATTACCGTCACACTGTGGCTAGCTTTTTGTGAACTGGCATTTACTTTTTGAGTTTTCTTCTTTGTCTTCAAATTCCATAATTCCATTTCCTCCCTTCTACACAACAGCCACCCCACCTGTCGTGCGGTAATAACTCAATTATGAATTATGGTCATTAAAAAAATTATTCATTAAAATTATTATGAAAATTATTAAAAATATCAAAATTATGACCTGGTGAATTGTAGACAAAGCTAATCAATACAATTCACATCTGAGTCTGTCTATTTCCTCAGATATCAACAAGTTCTTTTTATGATGGGATGACAGTAATGCTTAAAAATGTAGTTTTGCAATATACAATAATACACAGGTATTATAAAGTATTCAGATTTATTGGTTATAAGATTATAAACATAAATGAGTAATAAACACAATGATATATGCAAATGAATATCAATTAGATATTAGTAAACAGTACAAGATTGTTAATTGACTAGATTTAGCAGAACAATACATGTGAGTAGTAAGTAACTTGTTACAATAAACAAAAGCTACCAGGTTAGAATATCATATAAGAAAAAGGTTACATATCACTCTATTCAGGGGAACCTCATGATATTAAGGTAGGCAATATCTAATCCTTAGACATCAATATGAAATGCTAAATTCACTCCCCGCCCCCTTCTAACCACTACAAATCACATGACTCCATGAATGGGGAAATCCATCTAAGATATAAAATATGGAAGAACTATGATATACTTCCCCCCATTCTGGACTATTTTCTATACATGACTTTGGTAAGACATTAAGACAATTAGCAGAGATATATGATCTTGCTCTATATTTTAGGAAACTTGAAACAAGTTTCCTATGTGGGAAATAATATTTATAACACTTAGCTTGGCGAGTAGGAATTCTATCAATGTATAAACAATTATTTAATGCTTTGATAGATTATGAGTCTTGATTGTTCTGCAGGTAGAATGAAGTCCCACAATATCCTAAAACTATGATCTCAATATCGAGATAATTAATTATTTTATTTTATTAATTTATTTGCCAATCTAAATGGTATAATTCCATCCATATTATCCCAATTAGTCTTAATTAAATGGAATACCATTTTTCTGTCTCTTACCAAAATTTTGTAGAACCTTACTTCTGCTCTGAGGAACACTGAACGGTCCATCTCATCGTCAGGGACAGCCATTGGTTCGGTACCGTGTAATCAGTCCGGCATCTGGAATCTCACATGGCTTTCATGGCTTCCATCTTGTGGACCTCTTCCCTTTGTCTTTGTGTTCTATACAGCTTTCAGTTAGAGCAGTTCAGACTTCAGTATTCAGCTCCAGAGAGCTAACATCTGGTTTACCAGACTTTTTAATTAGTTAGACACACCCTCCTAAATTGGAATTCCCCAATGAATGTAGGTTGGGCGTGTACATATGGTAATGACCATGACATCACTATACTACCCAGAATGCATTGAGCATATCACCCATAATGCTTTTCCTGTCAGTGTAATGTCAACTACAAATGTACAACACAAAGAGAGAAACACAGCCGCACATCCACCATTTGTAATTTGATCTACTTGCTTCTCAGCATAATTTAAAAAACAGGTTGTTAGTATACATTTTGATCAAAAAGTACATGCCCATTCGCCACGTCAAGGCCACCTCGTTAGAGTGGGTACCTAACCTGACACTGGCGACCACTGCCTCCGAGACCCCATGCCCAATGGGGGGAGCACCCAGTGGCCAGGCAGCCCCACTACTGCCTGACCAAGCCCCTGGCTCTGGGCCACTCCACCCCAAAGACAAAGCATCACAGAAACAATGGCCGCCACAGAGAACCACACCAGTATGAGACCTACCATGTGCTCACTACCAGAGGGCTGGGAGAATGGTAGGAGGAAACCCTTATGCAGTTTCCTGCTAATTAAAAATGCCTGGGCCAAATGGGTGGAGTGGAGTGCAGGCTATGGAAGAAGGGAGAGACTACAAATGTACAACACAAAGAGAGAAACACAGCCGCACATCCACCATTTGTAATTTGATCTACTTGCTTCTGTAATGTCAACTACCCATCCACTAGGGGTTGCTATTGCATAAGCAATTAGCACCATTACCATTAAGGGTTAACTGTCAATAATTGATCTTAAACAACATTCCACACTTTGACGAATGGACCAATAATTAACAGACAGGGATTACTTTTTGACACTTAAGTAATCAAACCCTGGATTCTCATAGACATACAGTCTCCAATTAGACATTTGGATTAATTGAAGAGATAAGAGTTTGATGTAGGTCTCTTTCCCCACATGTTTCTCTGTTTGTCCAGTCTTGGTAATTGATTGTTCATTACAATGCCCTTCACTGGCCCTATACAAAGACTAATTCTCAACGTCTATTTAAACATTGAGCAATGCTCCTATGAGAATCATATATAAGATAATAGATATATACTGATGTCCTTTACGATACTAGCAGTATATGACAACATCATTTGTCCAACTGATTACTATATATATATATATATATATATATATATATATATATATAAAAGAACTAATGTTCATTCGGATGAGACATTGTTATTTCACAATTTGTTATCTCAACCCCCTTTACTTGGGTGAGTTTTAGTAGTGATATCTAGAGAGAGTGTAACCAAATCCCTTATCAGTCTCTTATCTCAAACACCATAAATATCAAGAGATAAGAAGTATTCTACTCCCAGACTGGCATTTGAATAGGAGAACTTAAAATTATTGTGGTCTTATTTAGAACATACACAAAATGGCTGACATCATGCTATTATGCTATGAAGCATATTAAACATAGTGATTCATTTTTGGGGTTCACAAAATGCATGACACACCCATTGAAACATAAATGAGCTGCATCCATTCAAAAGACCTGTGGTTTTTAATCAGGGTGCCTACAGCTGTTGCATTTGTTACAGATTGATCTCTCTTCCACCAAGCGATCGCTCCACCCATTGAAGCAGACTAGTGAGTCAGGTCTCGGCCGCATTGCAACCTGGTAAAATCTGAGACAACAGTAATTTTGTATGATGATAAAAATTGGGGTGAAAATCACATAAGAATTGTGAGAAAACCGTCACACACAGGTAGAGAGGTTATATTTTTAACTACACTATAGTTACAGCCCCTGTAGCATAGTCAAATAAAAAAAAATCCTGGAATACCCCTTTAAGTTTCCACTTTTTTTCTTTTAGCAAAAATGCCCAAACTGAGTTTTCTGCTGTAAAAATTCTGCTATCAGATGTTAGCAGGGAGTCAATAGGAAAATGTAATATGGGGTTTGTTTGTTTTTTCCCCCAATTCAGGCATTTTGCTGTGATTTTGCAGTTTTTAACCAAAAACTCCATAGTTTCAGAATCCTTAGAGGGAAGTAGTGATACATAGCATCACTACTTCCCTAGTATCTAGTGTACCGCTGTCCCTGATGTCAGCCGGGATGATCTGTGCCCGCACAGCTGATGTTGACCAGAAGGTAAGGAAATTATGGGGAACCACACCCAGGTTTTTAATAAATAAATAAATGGGGAAAAAAAACAGCAAGGATGGGCGAGGACCATAGTTATTGGCCCCCCCCCCCCCCCCCCAGCCTAAATAACATCAGCTTTTTACCGCCTAGGCCCAGGCAGCTCCAATTTTGATGCTCTGAGTCTGTTGGTATGGGCTCTTCCTAGTACCCCCGTGGCTCTGGGTACTGGGGTTGTAATTGGGGTTAGTGCTATGAGACAGTTTCCACTGCTAAGCGTGAAAAATAATTCAAAATAACAACAGACTAGAAAAAAAATGATAACAAAAAACACCCATTGTATTTAAAAGCAACATGTTGGTCATTGTCGAAGTCCACCGAATCCAAAGTAGTTCACGTATCTGATGATTACATTTTGGGTGCTCCCATAAAGTGCATAAAGCAGTGTGTTCCCAAACAGGGGGCCTCCAGCTGTTACTAAACTACAACACAAAGTATTCCCAGACAGCCAAGAATTGTCTGTGAATGCTGGGAGTTGTAGTTTTGCAACAGCTGGAGGCTCCCTGTTTGGGAAACACTACCATAAAGGGTTTGTTCACATTATACATTTTTACATGCCCTTTTTAACAAAACACATGGTAAAAATGCACAGTGTGAACAAAGCCTGCCTTACCACTCCTTTAATGCCTGTCATCTTGCAGTGTAGCTCAGCCTCTAGTGAGTTCACACTAGAACAGAGTTACGCAGGACCTGAAACGGAGGTGGGTAAGTTATACATGGGGGTGATAAGAGGTGCAGGGGGGTTATGGGGGTGATAAGAGGTGCAGGGGGGTTATGGGGGTGATTAGAGGTGCAGGGGGGTTATGGGGTGATGAGAGGTGCAGGGGGGTTATGGGGGTGATAAGAGGTGCAGGGGGGTTATGGGGGTGATGAGAGGTGCAGGGGGGTTATGGCGGTGATAAGAGATGCAGGGGGGGTTATGGGGGTGATACAAGGTGCAGGGGGGTTATGGGGGTGATGAGAGGTGCAGGGGGGGTTATGGGGGTGATGAGAGGTGCAGGGGGGTTATGGGGGTGATACGTGGTGCACGGGGGTTATGGGGGTGATTAGAGGTGCAGGGGGGTTATGGGGTGATGAGAGTTGCAGGGGGGTTATGGGGGTGATGAGAGGTGCAGGGGGTTATGGGGGTGATAAGAGGTGCAGGGGGATTATGGGGGTGATTAGAGGTGCAGGGGGGTTATGGGGTGATGAGAGTTGCAGGGGGGTTATGGGGGTGATGAGAGGTGCAGGGGGGTTATGGTGGTGATGAGAGGTGCAGGGGGGTTATGGGGTGATGGGAGTTGCAGGGGGGTTATGGGGGTGATGAGAGGTGCAGGGGGTGATGAGAGGTGCAGGGGGGTTATGGGGGTGATGAGAGGTGCAGGGGGGGTTATGGGGGTGATGAGAGGTGCAGGGGGGTTATGGAGGCGATGAGAGGTGCAGGGGGGTTATGGGGGTGATGAGAGGTGCAGGGGGGTTATGGAGGTGATGAGAGGTGCAGAGGGGGTTATGGGGTGATAAGTGGTGCAGGGGGGGTTATGGGGGTGATGAGAGGTGCAGCGGGGGTTATGGGAGGTGCAGGGGGTTATGGGGGTGATGAGAGGTGCATGGGGGATGTTATGGGGGTGATAAGAGGTGCAGGGGGGTGATAAGAGTTGCAGAGGGGTTATGGGGGTGATGAGAGGTGCAGGGGGGTTATGGGGGTGATAAGAGGTGCAGGGGGTGTTATGGCGGTGATAAGAGGTGCAGGGGGGTTATGGGGGTGATAAGAGGTGCAGGGGGTTATGGGGGTGATGAGAGGTGCAGGAGGGTTATGGGGTGATAAGAGTTGCAGGGGGGTTATGGGGGGGATGAGAGGTGCAGGGGGGTTATGGGGGTGATAAGTGGTGCAGGGAGGGTTATGAAGGTGATGAGAGGTGCAGGGGAGTTATGGGGGTGATAAGAGGTGCGGAGGGTTATGCGGGTGATGAGGAGAAGGGGTTATGGAGGTGATGAGGTGCAGGGGGGTTATGGGGGTGATAAGAGGTGCAGGGGGGGTTATGAGGAGAGGGGGGTTATAGTAGTAATGAGGAGGGGTTTGTCGAGGGTTTTGGGGGTGATAAAGACACAGAGGATAAGGGGGTGTATATGTATATATGATGTGTATGCATGTATGTCAGAATTATATTCAGGGTTCAGTGTGTGTCAGAATTATATTCAGGGTACAGTGTGTGGTAGTATTATATTCAGGGTACAGTGTGTGGCAGTATTATATTTAGTGGGTACAGTGTGTGGCAGGATTATATTCAGGGTACAGTGTGTGGCAGGATTATATTTAGTGGGTACAGTGTGTGGCAGGATTATATTTAGTGGATACAGTGTGTGGCAGTATTATATTTAGTGGGTACCGTGTGTAGCAGGATTATATTCAAGGTACAGTGTGTGGCAGTATTATATTCAGGGTACAGTGTGTGGCAGGATTATATTAAGTGGGTACAGTGTGTGGCAGTATTATATTCAGGGTACAGTGTGTGGCAGGATTATATTTAGTGGGTACAGTGTGTGGCTGGATTATATTCAGGGTACAGTGTGGGCAGTATTTTATTTAGGGTACATTTTCTGGCAAGGTTATAATGATTACTGTCTTCATGCAGAGGATGAGGATCTGCTGACAGTGAGGAGACAATGATGTCTGGATGTCAGACTCTGCAGAGAAGATGGAGCTGGAGGAAGACCTCGTCTCTGGACCAGATGAAGAAGAAAAGATAACAGAAAAGATATCACTCAAGTCTGAAGACGTCACTCAGGTCACTGATATCATTGTGTATTTTCCTGACTGTCCCATCAGAGCTGTAGTCACTTGTAAGTTCTGCAGTGATGATGGGTAAAACTGTGTCCAATCTGTGTCTCTCCAGCGGTTACAAAGGTTAGCTTGCACAGGGCGCCTGAACACCTAAGGCCGGCCCTGTATCCATCACTACATACCTCTTTACACTTTGCTTACCTCCATAACTCTGCATCTGACCCACAAAGTGGTACCTTGAAGGCTGCAAAAAAAACTGTCAAATAATGGCATTTCCACACACAAGGAAAAATGCCCGAAAAAACGCTAGAAAAACTGCATATATATATATATATATATATATATATATATATATTTTTTTTTTTTTTTTTTTTTTTTTTTTATTTAATACATTTTTTTTAATGATTAATCAAGAGACCCCCCCCCCCCCCCCTTTGCCAATGTAAATATGAGGTGGGCAGGCATATCAGAGCATAGGGGAAGAAGGCAGGGATGCTGAGTATGCTGGTTCCCGCCTCCATTGCACAAAGCTGGCGATTAACCTACTAGCAATGCCGGATAATACAATGTATATCTCCAGAATGGCGGTAACTGTCTGGGTGAGTATATATATGTACATATATATTTATCCGACAGACTATATTATTGTGGCACTTGTAGTCTGCTGCAGGCATCCTCCATTTTATGCATTATTATGCTGGGGATTGCCCCTATCAACAGACTACAAGGGCAGGACCTGCTCCCCCAGTATATATGCACAACTGCATTTGGGGTTGAGCATTTCCTGACATTTGAGACCATGTCTTTGTTGTTTAAACTTTATACTTGGAGATGTGTAAACTCCATATGTAACGCGCCTTGAAAATCTTCCAGGCAGCATTAAAGTGCACCTGTAAGGCCGGCAACTATATCAGCCAACTTAGGTGGGGCTTGTAATCTGCCTCCCTCCTCCCATTGTATGTGTGCCTAGCCACACTAGAGGGTATCTGGGAGGAGGCTGTGAGTCGGCCTAGTGCTGCGGTAATTGCCCACTGGCCCCTGGTTTTGCTTATCACTCACAGGTAAGTAAGTGTTAGGTCTTGTGCCACTTGAGAAATCTTGGCGTTGGTGTGCGGGCTCAGGTATGTCCTTCATACAAGGATATATTGGCTAATGTCTCAATTTTAACATCAGTGTTGAGGGTTAGCCAATGTCATTGTATACATCTACCACAGTAGTGCACCTAAATTCTTGTATTATTCTAATTGTTACACATCCACACTGTCTATCTGGTGTAGGATCCTATTGCTGCACTTGTAGTCTGCTGCAGGCATCCTCCATTGTATGCATTTTATGCTGGGGATCGCCCTTAGCAACGGACTACAAGGGCAGGATCTGCTCCCCCAGTATATATGCACAACTGCATTTGGGGTTGAGCACCTCCAGCCATTTGAGGCCACATCTTTGTTGCTGTTTATATTGTTAAGCTAGTAAGCTACTACCTCCATCTTCAACATTGCAAGGTGAATTCTGAGATGGATTCACCACAGCTACCATGGTTGCCTCTGGTATTATAGTGGCTGTTCTTGTAAATGGGGGTCAGATGTTGGTAGATGGAGACCACCTAGGTTCATCTGAAGAAAATGTGTCTCAAGAAATCTTTTAAAAAGTCTTATACTCTCTCTGGTGTCTTCCTGGAGTCTTCACCCGGTCACTCGTGCCTCAATGTTTACTCTATCCCCGAAATCAAGTAGTATGCTAAGTTTCCACTTGTTTTTTTCTGGCAGTTTTTGGGATACTGCCACTGCAGTTTTTGAGCCAAAGTCAGAAGTGGATCCATAAGGTAGGAGAAGTGTAAGTCCTTCCTTTATATGTCCTATTCCTTTTGAATACACTTCTGGCTTTGGTTCAAAAACTGCCAGAAAAAAAACAAGTGGAAACTTAGCCTTAAAGGGGTCTTTGCTGACATCACAAGCACAGTGCTCTCTGCTGACATCTCTGTCCATTTTAAGAAAATCCCCATAGCAAACATATGCTGCTCTGGACAGTTCCTAAAATGGACAGAGATGTCAGCAGAGAGCACTGTGTTCCAAAAAGAAAACCATTTGCTCTGTAGTATAAAAAAGTATTGAAAAGATTAATATTTTTTAATAGAAGTAATTTACAAATCTGTTTAACTTTCTGGCACCAGTTGATTAAAAAAAAAAAGTTTACCACGGGAGCACCCCTTTAAGGTAAATCTGAACCTAGTGATGTATGTGGGAAATCAGGTAGTAATGCGCTAAATTTTGAGATGCGTCAAAACTCTTAGTAACTATTGCTGAATACCCCCCCAGTGGCTTAGATTATGTTAAGTGTGACAGAATTCTGTTAAAGTTTGTGCCAAAATTAATTAGAAAGGGGTTTGCTTCAGTTAAGAAGGGGCATGGCATAATGTGCTAAAATTTTGGTGCTCAATTTAGGTTTGAGTTAAGCCAACTAGTAATCTATCAATCTATGGTCTGTCTACGTTTGCACTAAGAATTGGAAGGATTTTTTTTTTTTAATCTGGGCAAATGAGCCTAGCAGACAGAAGCCTTCCTAGTAAAGGTAAAATCTGTGGAACAATGAAAGTGATGTATAACAGAAACTCAACAGATAAAATAGATGTTAATGGGCGCATGCGCGCGGCTCGCTAGGAAGGACGTGTTCCCTGTGAGCTCCGCGCCACCTGCCGAGATTTAGCTACAACTAGCGCTGATTTTTCAGCTCCACAGCGGCATCGCGAGCACTCAAGACAGGCTGACCCGACGGAGATGGAGAAGAACCGGGCAGGAGGCTCGCAGAGGTCTCTCTCACAGACCATACCTGAGATATTCCGCTCTGGCCAGAAATCCAATATGGCGCCGACTCCCTCGCGCGCTTCCAGTCCTGTAGTCCCTGAGTAGGAAGACATAACGGACGAGTCGCCGGCTCCTATTCTCCCAGCGGATCCCATGAACCCAGCTGAACTGTACCGGTCCATTCAACTTATGTTCAAGGCTGAACTATCTAAGGCCGTGGCTGACCTCTCCAAACAGGTGGGCGAACTGGGCAACAGGGTCTCCGATATGGAGCTGAGGGCAGATGATTTGGCGGAAGCTATTGAGGCTGATAGAAGTCTCCTCTCCGACCACACTGACCAATTGGACTTGTTGGAACTTAAGATCGAGGATCTTGAAAACAGATCCAGGTGGACTAATGTTCGCATTCGCGGCTTGCCGGAAACGGTCACTGACCTAAACACTACTATTCTGAACCTGTTTGCTGCGCTATTACCACAAACAGACCGGTCCTATCTTCGAATGGATAGGGTCCACAGAGCGCTTGGACGTCCCAAAAACCCTGATGTGCCGAGAGATGTTGTCCTACGCATGCATTATCCTGAAATGCGGGACAAGGTTCTGCAAGCCGCCCGCAATGTTTCACCACTACCTGACATGCCGCCTTCAGTTCATCTATATGCGGATTTAGCACCCTCGACTCTGGAAAGACGCCATATGAGACCCGTTACCTTGGCGCTCCAGAAGGCCCAAATGAAATACCGCTGGGGATTCCCCTTTTCACTACAATTTCAAATACGCTCTCGCTCATATGTTGTTCATACTCCCTCGGAAGCTATGGAGATCCTGCATCGCGAGGACATTCCTTATGACGAACATGCTACTTTGCCCTCCCGCTCTCCGACCCTTAAGAGGCTATGGCAGAGAGCTGAAGTTCCACACAAGCGCCATCGGAACCAAGCACACAAGCCTGGATGAACTCCGTTTTATTTTATTTTTCCTTCCACTCCTCTACTATTGAGGTCTATGCCTAACCCTTGTTTATTATGGGTTTTGCTGGCTACGGTGGATACTGGACTCACGCAGGTTTTGTTTTGATTGTTCTCCCCTACACTGTGGATGAGCATACTGTTTTTACGGCTTCCTAATGATAGCCATGTTTGTTTACAGTTTCTATGCACTATATAGGCATAATTGCCATTGTCTCTTTCTACTTTTTACCTCTTCCTTACTTCTCTCTTTTGCAACTCATGGCTCTTTTCTGGCTCTTTATTGGTCCCTTCCTTTATTGACAGCTTTGTTCTCTGTTCTCTGTACCCCGGTACTCTCTGATACTGCTTCTTCCCTCCATTCTCTACTTAATCTGATCTTAGCCTGTTTTCTAACTCATTCTTCTCTATATCTGTGGCGATGCCCCTCTCAAGGGGATCTCGGTGGGGGTGGATTATCTTGCTGCCCTATCTCTCGGGTTGCTTGTGATGTTGAAATGGCAGAAAGATTTGGTTCATTTGTTTTACACATTCTTCTGCTACTGTGATTGTATGTCAAGTTCCCTTGGTTTGTTTCCCTTGTTCTCCCCCAGGTTCACATGGAGCATCTTACCTTATGTTTCTCCCTTTTCAGTTCTAGTCTGTCCAGTTGCCCCTCTGTTGATGTCTGCCGTGGTCAATGCATGTTCTTCCCAGAATGCATGTTCTTTCCTCATGTGTCGTGTCTTATCTCATAATGTGAGGGGCTTCAACTCCCCAGTAAAGAGGAAAAAGGCATTTGTAGATTATCTCAAACACGATCCTGATGTCATTAACCTACAAGAATCCCATTTCACCCCTACCTCTTTTCCGAAATTCTTACATAAAAACTACTCCAGGGTTTATGCTGCTTCATACCAGACAAAGACTAGGGGAGTGGTAGTTATGTTAAAGAATTCCTTCTCATTCACCCCTACAAATACCTATAGCGACCCTGAAGGTAGATTTCTCATTCTTGAGGGGGATTACCAGTACAGGAAAATGTGTATTGTAAATTCTTATGCCCCTAATGAAGATCCCCTTGCCTTTTTTTGTATCATTGGCGACCAGGCTGCAGTCTCTCACATATGATTTTTTAATTTGGAGTGGGGACTTCAACATGGTCTTCAATGGCGTACTGGACAGGTCTAATACCTTATCTTTTCGCCGTACAGGAGCTCAGCAGAGGAGGTTAATACAAAAGAGCGAGACTAATGGCTGGAGGGCAAAATATACAATAATCACTGATAGATTGCCGGAGGCAATCCAATAAAGGCCCTGAGGGTCCCAACCAAAAATTTACTATGTACAGGACTTTAATTTGCGGGTCCAAAATTATAATAGTGAAAAAAGAAGGAAAAAATCACACATTTAAAAACACTATGTGCTCCTAACTAATGGCTTATTGGGCTCGACTAGCTCCATAATTTTCTTTAATTTGTAGGAGATACATTGTATTTTTGTATCCCAGAACTACTGATTGTTAGGGTACATAGCAGTTAAAACCATAACACTGCCCCCCTCAACGTTTCGCCACCAAGTGGCTTTGTCAAGAGGCAAATGGGCAATGGCGATCAGAAAACGCCGACCGGACCTTTTAACACCTTCTGTTGTGATGTCACCAATATTGCTACCAATCAAAATAGACTCCCATCAGCCATTGTGACAAACCCTCCAATCGATCTGTATCAAGTAATGAGTGACAAGTATGATAGCCAACCATATAGCTCAAGAAACTCACCACTAAATGTCTGCCACGTCTCTCTTCCTAATAGGAGTTCGTCCGGACTTCCGGCACCGACGTCATGTGTAAACAATGCGCAGAACAAGCTGCGCGCGGACTTCGTATCTGTGAGTTCCTGAGATGCCGGCCGCGCATGTGCCGGAGTCTAGACTGCGCGTTCTCAGCTGCGCGAGAACTTAGCAGTCATTTCACTTACTCATTGTATATGCTAATAGTGCCTGCGCACTAGAGGGTGCGAGAACACTTAACCATCACCCAGGAAGAACAATGAATACACAGACACTTGGGTTCAGAGCTAACAGTAGAGAGGGAAAAAGGAGTGAATGTATAGATGAAGTAAATTAAATTAAATAAGTTACTATTTAGTGTTGCCCGTTATTTTAATTTATTACGGGATACCACCCAGGTAAGTATACAGTGGGGATATTAGCTATATGTATAAACCAATTATTTGATTCAGGGGGTAAGTATTAGGCATATTAATGGATAAAAATCAAAAAAGAGAATCAACAGTAAAAAACAGCACTGTCTATCTAAGGCATTATTCTAGGTTGGTGGTCAAATTATTAATATGACCATTGCCCCAGTCAAACCCTATTCAAACCCTATTCCTTATAGAGATTCTCCTTTCTCACCTTTTTCTTCTTTTCCTCCTCTCCCCTCCCCTGGTGTTCAGGGAAGGGGTTTAGTTATCACTCTATGGAATTTACATATATTAACAATTTTCTAATTGTTCCTTTATCAATGGTCTCCTTTTCCCTTTTTGGGGGATTTGACCACCAACCTAGAATAATGCCTTAGATAGACAGTGCTGTTTTTTTACTGTTGATTCTCTTTTTTGATTTTTATCCATTAATATGCCTAATACTTACCCCCTGAATCAAATAATTGGTTTATACTTATAGCTAATATCCCCACTGTATACTTACCTGGGTGGTATCCCGTAATAAATTAAAATAACGGGCAACACTAAATAGTAACTTATTTAATTTAATTTACTTCATCTATACATTCACTCCTTTTTCCCTCTCTACTGTTAGCTCTGAACCCAAGTGTCTGTGTATTCATTGTTCTTCCTGGGTGATGGTTAAGTGTTCGCGCACCCTCTAGTGCGCAGGCACTATCAGCATATACAATGAGTAAGTGAAATGACTGCTAAGTTCTCGCGCAGCTGAGAACGCGCAGTCTAGACTCCGGCACATGCGCGGCCGGCATCTCAGGAACTCACAGATACGAAGTCCACGCGCAGCTTGTTCTGCGCATTGTTTACACATGACGTCGGTGCCGGAAGTCCGGACGAACTCCTATTAGGAAGAGAGACGTGGCAGACATTTAGTGGTGAGTTTCTTGAGCTATATGGTTGGCTATCATACTTGTCACTCATTACTTGATACAGATCGATTGGAGGGTTTGTCACAATGGCTGATGGGAGTCTATTTTGATTGGTAGCAATATTGGTGACATCACAACAGAAGGTGTTAAAAGGTCCGGTCGGCGTTTTCTGATCGCCATTGCCCATTTGCCTCTTGACAAAGCCACTTGGTGGCGAAACGTTGAGGGGGGCAGTGTTATGGTTTTAACTGCTATGTACCCTAACAATCAGTAGTTCTGGGATACAAAAATACAATGTATCTCCTACGAATTAAAGAAAATGATGGAGCTAGTCGAGCCCAATAAGCCTTAATTAAGCCATTAGTTAGGAGCACATAGTGTTTTTAAATGTGTGATTTTTTTCCTTCTTTTTTCACTATTATAATTTTGGACCCACAAATTAAAGTCCTGTACATGGTAAATTTTTGGTTGGGACCCTCAGGGCCTTTATTGGATTGCCTCCGGCAATCTATCAGTGATTACAGCAGAGGAGGTTGACCCGCACCTTTGCTGACCTTGAATTGATTGACACCTGGAGGGAGCATAATTTGCAACAAAGAGGTTACACGTATTATTCCCCTTCCCATGTCCTATACACACGCATTGACTGGATTCTAACCAATTCTTCCACTCTCGCCCACCTTCTGTATGCACGTCATATAAACTGTGTCTGGTCGGACCATGATCTGGTCTTATCTGAATTTACTATTGGTACCCGTTGTTCTACTCCCTTCTCCTGGAGACTGAACGAGTCTTTACTTTGTAGACCTCATGTTCGCACCCAGCTCGAATCCGACCTCTCTGACTACTTTTCTTTCAACTCTGATTCCTCTAATGATGCTGGATGGGTCTGGATGGCACATAAAGCCTATATCAGGGGTAAGATCATCTCTCTAGCCTCCCGTTTGAAGCAAGATAGATTGAAAGCTCAGACCATGCTTGAAAATAAACTGGCACGATTGGCAACTGCACATCAGCTGAATCCTTCTATGTATCTACTTCATGCTTTGCGTACCATTAAATTACAATTGGATGCTGTCCTTTCAGACCGTACAGAGAAGGCTTTGCACTGGACTCAGGCTACCTATTATAAATGGGCCAACAAGCCTGACCGCCTTTTGGCCTCTATGTTGCGGAGTAGACAGAGGATCAATAAGGTACATAGGATACAGCTGAGACCCGGTGTGCCTACCTCGGACCCATCCCGCATCTACTCTGTCTTTCACTCCTTCTATTCCTCTCTATATGGTACGTGCCCTGCTTCCTCCTCCCCATCTGCTATTTCCTCATTTCTATCTTCTGTGTCTCTCCCAAAGCTCACCTCTTCTGCGAGGGACTCACTTAATGCACCTATCTTAGCTGAGGAGGTGGATGTAGCAATCTCCGGCTTGAAATTGGGAAAGGCACCAGGCCCTGATGGCCTCTCTGCCTTATACTACAAAAAATTTGCACCCCTATTGATCCCTCATATTGTGACTTATTGTAATAAGTTATTGTCCGGTTCCCCCATGCCCCCAGAATTCCTACAAGCATCTATAGTTGTGATACCGAAACCTAATAAGGACCCTCTATTACCTTCTAATTATAGGCCCATTTCACTTATTAATCTAGATGCTAAATTATTTACCTCCATACTAGCTCGGCGCCTCAACACTCTATTACCCCACCTTATCCATAACGACCAGGTAGGCTTTATCCCGGGCAGACAGGCCCCCGACAACATACGGAAGGTTCTATCTATTATTCAATGGGCCTCAGTTGCTAAGACGCCTTTAGCTCTGTTAGGCCTTGACATAGAGAAGGCCTTCGACACTGTTTCTTGGCCATACTTGCTCGGGGTCCTGTCTGCTATGGGCTTTTCTGGTCCCTTTGTGAAAGCCATACATGCACTATACTCTAATCCTGTGGCATATCTTAAACGTCCGTCCCCTACTCCTTCTCCAATACCTATTCTGCGGGGTACTCGCCAGGAGTGTCCCCTTTCCCCAGCTCTTTTTGCTTTGGTTATGGAGCCCCTGGCGAGTCTCATCCGCAATCACCCGGACATTACTGGAGCCTGTATTGGCTCATCACAATACAAGACTAGTTTATTTGCCGACGATTTGTTACTCACCCTAACCAACCCTCTTATTTCACTTCCTAATTTATTCCCTTTACTGGACCGTTTTTCTACAGTTTCGGGCCTGGTGATCAACAGATCCAAATCGGAGATCCTTTTTTGCAACACACCTCCTCAGATACGTGACTCCATATCCAATAATTTCTTTCCTCCCGTATCTTGGTATCTCACTTCCATCTACTCTCACGAATCTCTATAAGCTTAATTATCTTCCTCTCTACAAATCTATTAGGGAGGACCTGGTCAGATGGAACCTTCAACATATCTCGTGGCTTGGGCGTATCCATTCTATAAAAATGGTGGTACTTCCCAAACTTCTTTATATTTTCAGGTCCTTGCCTATTCCTCTTCGGATGGCAGACCTTCGAAAACTACAGCGAGATGTTTTTGAGTTCATCTGGTGAGGTCTTAAACCTAGGATTCCTCGAACTATTATGTTCTATCATAAAAGGCTAGGAGGCTTGTCTGTACCTAACTTTGTCCATTATGATACCTCTGCACGTCTTGCTCAACTGCTTCTCTGTAATGCTCCCTCTTCTTTTCCTCGTTGGGTGACCTTAGAAAATGACTTGCTTTCACCTTACATGCTGCAATCTCTTATGTGGTCTACCCCTTTGATCTCCTCTTATGTGCCCTCCTCGGCTATTCTCTCACTTCATTCTCTTCTTCTTTGGCGGTCTGTCCGCTTCAAGCTTAAACTGCAATCCCCTGTTTCTCCTGTCACTCCTCTGCTTACTAACCCCTTCTTTCCCCCTGGTCTACAGAGGTCAGATTTTTCTTGGTGAATGTGAAAAAGACAAAAAACAACAAGGTGCGCTCCTAGTGTGGACGGTATAGCAGAGTGGCTTCAATGTGCACAAAAATTGAAGGCTTACCACATCGTGTTGTGCTAAGAGCACAACACCTCAGCAGGCATATAGACTTGCAGGAAGAAATGGAGGTCAGCAGCCACGGTTTCCTTTCCAGGTTCCTCTCGGTCGCTGGATGGGCAATGAAAAGTGGTGGATAAAATCCAGGAAAACAGGAATTACCATACGGCGCTTTTACTCCTTGGACAGATGCAGGCAACAGTCCATATGACAGGTTAGTTCTTTATTGTGCAACTTCAAGTTTCAAGCTCGTGCTGAGCTCTTCGTCAGGGATATGCCTGACGAAGAGCTCAGCACGAGCTCGAAACTTGAAGTTGCACAATAAAGAACTAACCTGTCATATGGACTGTTGCCTGCATCTGTCCAAGGAGTAAAAGCGCCGTATGGTAATTCCTGTTTTCCTGGATTTTATCCACCACTTTTCAGATTTTTCTTGGTGGCTGTCTCAAAAACTATATCTACTCCACCATTTCCTTATTCGTAAACAATTGATTACCCAGACTCTATTTATTGATAGATACAACCCTCCCCCGGAGGAATTATTTAGGGTCTCCCAGGTTTTCTCTTTTTGGCGCTATGGAAAACTCATTCTTTGAATCTATGGCCCTCTATTCTCCACTACGCACTGGAGCACACTCCCTTATTCACTCAGCCCTTAACCGTCCACCTACAGACAATAAGTTACTGTTTATGTCCCAATGGGAAGAGGACCTACGCATTTCTTTGACACTCTCACAATGGCAAGAATGCTGTGTGCAATTAAGTAAGGGTAGTTGGCAAACTTCCCTGACGGAAACAGCCCTTAAGATATTACATAGAACGTCTTATGTCCCCTCCAGGTTACACGCTATATATCCCTCAGTCTCTCCTCTTTGCTTTAGAGGTTGTCCTGAAACTGGTGATATGTTACACACCTGGTGGACCTGTCCGTATGTTTCAGTTTTTTGGCATCACATTAGAGATCTAATACTCTCTATTTTACAATTCTCCTGTCCATTAGACCCAGCTGTTTATTTATTGGGCCATAAACCTCAAGGTCTACCTTATGTCAAGTTCAGATTACTTCAATTTATCCTTTTGGCGGCAAGAATTCCTATTGCATCCAAATGGAAAACCTCGGTACTATCCCCCTCTGAAGTTATAACTAAGCTTAATGATATTGTGTTATCTGAACGACTTAATGCAATCAGAGGGGATG
This sequence comes from Hyla sarda, assembly GCF_029499605.1. Classification (NCBI taxonomy): domain Eukaryota; kingdom Metazoa; phylum Chordata; class Amphibia; order Anura; family Hylidae; genus Hyla; species Hyla sarda. The sequence goes on from NC_079189.1 coordinate 473,269,842, forward strand.
AAATGCAGCATTTTGACAAGGTGTGGGGCCCATGGATTAGTTCTTCATATGGCACGGATCTTTCTTACTATCTTTCCTTATAAGCCTGTTTAGTTTATCCTGGCCCATTTACATTACACTTTTTTATCCTCCGCTAGTACTGCATTGACCATGCTTTGTATTTTTATTGCTGTTAGTACAATATTCTGATGATGGACGACTGTTACTGAATATGTATTACCTGCTCCTTACACTTCCTGGATTTATCCATTGTCTACCGCTCCATGTTTCCTCCCCTCCCTTCCCGCCCCTTTTTCCCCTTGGAGCTTTTCACTTTGTATTGCTCTTATTTGGGCCACAGCCCTTGTACCCTTTGTTGTATTTTCACTGCATTTATTGTATCCATGCTGTGCATTTTATGTTTGAGTTTTAATAAACTTACTCCGTTTGATACTAAAATAGATGTTAATGTAGGCTGAATGGCGTAAATAAAATAGAAAAATTACAAATGACATTTTTACAAACAAAAAAAACGAAACATCACAAGATGAAGAACGCCAATACGGAAAAGGACAAGGTAAGTTCCGTTGTCATCAGTGTCACCCCCATTACCTGTCTGTACCGAGCATACAGCAGCTGATAAGTACTGGAAGGATTAAAGTTTATAAATAGAAGCAATTTACAATTCTGTATAACTATCTGGCACCAGTTGATTTAAAGGAAAACTGTCAGCCTGTTCACCCACATTAAACCTTATACACTGGGTTATAGTGTGGGTGAAAAGGAGTCCAACGAGGGGTCACTTACTTAACATTAGTGTTGCTCACGAATATTCGCAATTCGAATATTATTCGCGAATATCGCATATTCGCGAATTCGCGAATTTCGCGAATATAGCGCTATATATTCGTAATTACGAATATTCGTTTTTTTTTTCCGTTTTTTTCTTCACAGTACACATCACAGTGATCACCCCTCTCTGCTTCCAGCTTGTGTGGTGTAAAGAAGGCTGTATTACTACTGTGTGAGACTGGCGTGCAGAAATTCGCATATACGAAAATTAGCATATGCTACTTTTCGCATATGCGAATTTCACGTATGTTAATTTTGTATATGCTAAGATTCACATATGTTGATTTTCGCATACGCGAATTTCCGCATATGCGAAAATAAAACGAGAATATAACGAATATGCGAATATTCGCGAATATATGACGAATATTCGTCCATATATTCGCGAATATTCGCGAATTCGAATATGGCCTATGCCGCTCAACACTACTTAACATATAACAGTTTTTTTTGTAGGATCTGACAGGTATGCTTTAAGGGTCTATTCACGTATACAGTAACCTGCACATATTTGCTGTGCAGGATTTGAATTTGCAGATTTTGTGCTGCATTGAATCACTCAGTTTACATTAAAATCTGCAGCTTCAAATCCTGCGCATTAAATCATAACACTGATAATTATAACGCTTTTAATTTTCTACCTACAGACCCATAGTAGGGCTTGTTTTTTGCACCACCAATTGTGCTTTGTAATGACATCAATCATTTCACCACAAAATCTACTGCTAATTTGTGGGGGGCGAGATTGGAAAAAAACTCACCATTTTGTAACCATTGAGGGCTTCAGTTTCTACGCAGTTATTATTTAGGTCCATACAATTACATTGATACCTGATTTATATAGGTTTTATTTTGTACAAAAATTAGCATGCTTAACCCCTTAAGGACAATGGACATAAATGTACGCCCTGATATGAAATGTACGTCCTGATGCTATCAGCAGCCAGGGACCCACCAGTAACCATTAACCCCTTAAGGACAATGGACGTACTCATACGCCCCCGTTTCCGAGTCCTTAAGGACCGAGGACGTATGAGTACGTCCTGTCCATTCCCGGCCCCCGCCGCTAGCCGGAGGTGAGCCGGTGCCCGATACCTGCTGATATCGATCAGCAGGCATCGCGGCATATCGCCCAGGGGGACCATGATGACCCCCCATGTTGGCGATGGCCGCAGATCGCTGAACAATTCAGCCCAGCGATCTGCGGCGGATTCCGGGTCAATCGGGTCTCCAGTGACCCGGAATTACCGGCTGATCGGGGCCGTCTCTGAAGGCCCCGAACAGCCATAGCCAGCAGGGGTGAGGTGGCACTGGTGCCACCTCACGATCGCCCTGATTCGTTGGCCGGTTTACCGGCCGACCAATCAGGGCACCTGCTGCGGGTGTCACTCTTCCGGAGGACGTGATCGGGAAGAGGACCCCGGCAGCTGGGGACCCCGATCCCCGGCGTCCCTGTTGGGATCGGGGCCCAGGAGCGGCGGCGGCGGCGGCGAGGGACTGACCTGCAGCGGCGGCGTGGATCAGCAGTTGGACGTGAGTGACAGCCTCCTGCTGTTGCTTAGCAACAGCTCCCAGCATGCAAAAAGGGCATGCTGGGAGCTGTAGTTATGCAACAGCAGGAGGCAGACCACCACAACTCCCAGCATTCCCTTATGGGCATGCTGGGACTTATAGTTTTGCAACAGCTGGAGGCACATTTTTTCCATGGAAAAGTGTACCTTCAGCTGTTGTATAACTACAACTCCCAACTTGCACAATCAGCTAAAGTGAATGCTGGGAGTTGTAGTGGTGCATCTGCTGGTTGCATAACTACAACTCCCAGCATGCTCGTTGGCTGTCGGTGACTGCTGAGAGTTGTAGTTTTGCAACAGCTGAAGGCACACTGGTTGTGAAACACTGAGTTAAGTAGCTGTGTCTCCAGCTGTTGCATAACTACAATCCCCAGCCAAAGTAGTATGCCTCCAGCTGTTGCATTACTACAAGTCCCAGCATGCCCTTCCACTGTCCGTACATGCTGGGGGTTGTAGCTTTTGCAACAGCTGAAGGCACACTGGTTGCAAAACACTGAGTTTGTTACCAAACTCGGTGTTTCACAACCAGTGTGCCTCCAGGTGTTGAAAAACTACAACTCCCAGCATGCACTGATAGACCGTACATGCTGGGAGTTGTAGTTTTGCAACAGCTGGATGTTTCTCCCCCCCCCCCACAATGTGAATGTACAGGGTACACTCACATGGGCGGAGGTTTACAGTAAGTATCCGGCTGCAAGTTTGAGCTGCGGCAATTTTTCTGCCGCAGCTCAAACTGCCAGCGAGAATCTACTGTGAACCCCCCGCCCGTGCGACTGTACTCTAAAAACACTACACTACACTAACACACAGTAAAATAAAAAGTAAAAAACACTACATATACACATACCCCCACACAGCCCCCTCCCCAATAAAAATGAAAAACATCTGGTACGCCACTGTTTCCAAAACGGAGCCTCCAACTGTTGCAAAACAACTACTCCCAGTATTGCCAGACAGCCACTGACTGTCCAGGCATGCTGGGAGTTTTACAACAGCTGGAGGCACCCTGTTTGGGAATCACTGGCGTAGAATACCCCTATGTCCACCCCTATGCAAGTCCCTAATTTAGGCCTCAAATGCGCATGGCGCTCTTTCACTTTGGAGCCCTGTCGTATTTCAAGGCAACAGTTTAGGGTCACATATGGGGTATCGCCGTACTCAGGAGAAATTGTGTTACAAATTTTGGGGGGTATTTTCTGCTATTTCCCTATTTAAAAATGTAAAATTTTTGGGAAACCAAGCATTTTAGGTAAAAAAAAATTTTTTTTTTGCATATGCAAAAGTCGTCAAACACCTGTAGGGTATAAATGTTCACATTATCCCTTGTTATGTTCCCCAAGGGTCTAGTTTCCAAAATGGTATGCCATGTGTTTTTGTTTTTTTTCTGTTCTGGCACCATAGGGTCTTCCTAAATGCGGCATGCCCCCAAAGCAAAATTTGCTTTCAAAAAGCCAAATGTGACTCCTTCTGTTCTGAGACCTGTAGTGCGCCAGCAGAGCACTTTTCACCCCCATATGGGGTGTTTTCTGAATCGGGAGAAATTGGGCTTAAAATGTTGGGGGGTATTTTCTGCTATTACCCTTTTTAAAAATGAAAAAATTTGGGGAAACCAAGCATTTTAGGTAAAAAAATATATATATATTTTTTACATATGCAAAAGTCGTGAATCACCTGTGGGGTATTAAGGTTCACTTTACACCTTGTTATGTTCCCCGAGGGGTCTAGTTTCCAAAATGGTATGCCATGTGTTTTTTTTTTTTGCTGTTCTGGCACCATAGAGGCTTCCTAAAGGTGACATGCCCCCCAAAAAACATTTGTCACTCCTTCCCTTCTGAGCCCTCTACTGCGCCCGCCGAACAATTTACATGGACATATGAGGTATGTCGTTACTCGAGAGAAATTGGGTTTCAAATACAAGTAAAAATTTGTGTTTTCATTTTTTTTATCAAATTTGGGGATTTTTCACCAAGAAAGGATGCAAGTTACCACAAAATGTACCACTACGTTAAAGTAGAATATGTCATGTAAAAACAATCTCGGAATCTGAATGATAAGTAAAAGCATTCCAGAGTTATTAATGTTTAAAGTGACAGAGGTCAGAATTGCCAAAAAATGCTCTGGTCCTTAAGGTGTAAAATGGCCTGGTCCTTAAAGGGGTTCTCCGGTGCTTAAACATCTTATCCCCTATCCAAAGGATAGGGGATAAGATGCCTGATCGCGGGAGTCCCGCAGCTGGGGACGCCCGTGATCATGCACGCGGCACCCCGTTTATAATCAATCCCCGAAGCGTGTTCGCTCCGGGTCTGATTACGGGCGACTACAGGGCGGGCGGCGTGTGACGTCACGCTCCGCCCCGCAATGCAAGCCTACGGGAGGGGGCGTGATAGCTATCACGCCCCCTCGCGTAGGCTTGCATTGAGGGGCGGAGCTTGATGTCGCACGGGAGCGTGACTTCACACACCGCCCGCCCTGTAGTCGCCCGTAATCAGACCCAGAGCGAACACGCTCCGGGGACTGATTATAAATGGGGTGCCGCGTGCATGATCACGGGCGTCCCCAGCTGCAGGACTCCCGCGATCAGGCATCTTATCCCCTATCCTTTAGATATTGGATAAGATGTTTAAGCATCGGAGAACCCCTTTAAGGGGTTAAAGTGGTACTCTGGTGGAAAACTTTTTTTTTTTATCAACTGGTGCCAGAAAGTTAAACAGATTTGTAAATTACTTCTATTAAAAAATCTTAATTCTTCTAGTACTTATTAGCTGCTGAATATTACAGAGGAAATAGTTTTCTTTTTGGAACACAGAGCTCTCTGCTGACATCATGACCACAGTGCTCTCTGCTGACATCTGTGTCCATTTTAAGAACTGTCCAGAGTAGGAGAAAATCCCCATAGAAAACATATGCTGCTCTGGACAGTTCTTAAAACAGTCATACAGTCTGAGTCATCTGCCACACAGGTCCACCGGATCCACATCCATCGGAGTTCCTGTCTTCTGAAACATGAGCTTTTTTGTTTAGTTCCAATACACACAAAGAGAATAAACATTTGTGTATAAAAACATGTGTTACTGCAATCCTTTTCTGACCCCTATAACTTTTTTATTTTTCTGCATATGGGGCTATATTATGGCTCATTTTTTGCGCCATGGTCTGTAGTACCATTTTTGTTTTTATGGAACTTTTTGATCGCTTTTTATAAAAATTTTGTATAGTATATGAAGTGACCAAAATGCACAATTTTGGACTTGGATTTTTTTTTACATGTAGGTCATCGACTGTGTGGTTTTGATAACCTTATTTAATAGTTCAGACATTTACGCACATTATTTTTATTTTTTATTACATTATTTTTTTATTTTTTTTTAAAAAGGGGGTGATTCAAACTTTTATTAGGGGATGAGGGTATTCAGCAGATCACCGATCGGACGGCGAGGAGGCAGGTAAAAGCTGATCGGGACATCGCAATTTCATCGGGATTGTCCCGATCAGCTCCGCTGAGCTGCCGAGATGCTTTCACATTCATTTTAGACGCCGCAATCAACACGCACGCTCAGCCCTTGAGAGTATTTTAAATGCCGGTAATGGGACCAGTGCGTACAGGTACGCCCTGCATCTTTAAAGGGAGTATGTCACCAAATGTTTTTTTGTTTTTGTTTTTTTAGGTTAAATATTTTTTTCACATTTTAAAAAAAAATATTTTTGTAAATATTTGTAATAACTTGTCGTATCTCCCACTGTTGACCAGCAGAGGGAGCTAACATGATGAATCTGGTGAAAGCAAGCAACTTATCTGGCTGCTGCAAATTAGACCTTGCCAATTTACCTACCTCCTCTACCTATGTACAAAAACATTAAAACTACATTGTCCTAAGCCTAAATACATACAGTGGGGATCAAAAGTTTGGGCACCCCAGGTAAAAAATTGTATTAATGTGCATAATTAAGCCAAGGAAAGATGGAAAAATCTCCAAAAGACATCAAATTACAGATTAGACATTCTTATAATATGTCAACAAAAGTTAGATTTTATTTCCATCACTTACACTTTCAAAATAACAGAAAACAAAAAAATGGCGTCTGCAAAAGTTTGGGCACCCTGCAGAATTTATAACATGCACAGCCCCCTTTGCAAAGTTGAGACCTGCCAGTGTCATAGATTGTTCTCAATCATCATCTGGGAAGACCAGGTGATGTCAATCTCAAAGGTTTTAAATGCCCAGACTCATCTGACCTTGCCCCAACAATGGGTTCTTCTAAGCAGTTGTCTAGAGATCTGAAACTGAAAATTGTTGATGCTCACAAAGCTGGAGAAGGCTATAAGAAGATAGCAAAACGTTTTCAGATGTCAATATTAGAGATGAGCGAACTTTTCAAAAATTCGAATCGGCCGATTCGCCGAATTTTCCGATAAAGTTCGTTTCGATCTGAATTTTTTTCACGCGAATCTATATTAAAAAAGGCTATTTCTAGCCTACATACTGCCTCTATAGGGGTATAGAACACATTGCTGTGTTCGAAAACGCATATGGAGTGTGCTGGGGTAGTGAAATAATACTGTTATTCAGAATAGCATGCAGATTATCGGCATCGCTTTTAGAATCACTGCCGCACAGCAGCACAATGACAGAGCCTGGTGGTGGCATCAGTGTCAGGAGACTATAGTGACTGAATGACACAGCGTGGAGGTGTTGGCAGCATGACACAGCTTGGATGAGGCTGAAGCATGAGGACACCATATAGTGGCTGAATGACACAGCATGGACATGTTGTCAGCATGAGGAGACCATATAGTGGCTGATTGACACAGCATGGAGGTATTGGCAGCATGAGGAGACCATATAGTGGATGAATGGCACAGCCCGGAGTTGCCAGCAGCATGAGTAGGCACTAGGCTTTCACAATCCCTAAGATTAAAAGATGAATTAAGAAATTGAAACCGAAGATTTTGGATAGCGGGTGCTACCTATGAGAAAATTTGAAATTACCAGACCCAGGCCCCACAGCGGCATCAGTAACCCATATATTGCCTGAATGACACAGCCTGGAGTTGGCTGATGCACGAGTACACACCAGGGCTTCACAATCCCTCCCAAAAAACACCACAATTTTAGAAATTTTTGAAAAAGATTTTGGATATCATTTTTTTTTTTTATTTGAAAATTAAAACAAACTTTGAGTGTCCCGGACCCCATCGTGTGGGTACGAAGGACCAGATCCAACAAGACCCCACAGAAAAATCAGTAAAGCATATATTGCCTGAATGACACAGCCTGGAGTTGGCTGATTCACGAGTACACAGCAGGGCTTCACAATTCCCCCCCCCCCCCCCCAAAACACCGCAATTTTAGAAATGTTAGCACACTGTCGCAGGACCAACGGGCTGACAGAGTATAGCAGGAAGCAGCATTGAGTACACCCCAGGGCTGTTACGCCGAGCGCTCCGGGTCCCTGCTCCTCCCTGGAGCCCTCGCGGCGTTCTCCTCTCTGCAGCGCCCCGGTCAGACCCGCTGACCGGCAGCGCTGCACTGACATTCACGATTGGGATGCGATTCGCATAGCGGGACGCGCCCGCTCGCGAATCGCATCCTAAGCCACTTATCCGTCCCGGTCCCCGGCTGTCATATTCTGGCGCACGCGGCTCCGCTCTCTAGGGCACGCGCGTGCCAGCTCTCTAAGATTTAAAGGGCCAGTGCACCAGTGATTGGTGCCTGGCCCAATCAGTCTAATTAGCTTCCACCTGCCATATAACCTGCCTCCCTGTCCATATAACCTCACTTCCCCTTCACTTCCTTGACGGATCTTGTTGCCTTGTGCCAGAGAAAGAGTTTAGTGTTGTCCAAAGCCTGTGTTTCCAGACCTTCTGCTATTGCTATTGACTACGAACCTTGCCGCCTGCCCCGACCTTCTGCTACGTCTGACCTTGCCTCTGCCTAGTCCTTCTGTCCCACGCCTTCTCAGCAGTCAGCGAGGTTGAGCCATTGCCGGTGGATAAGACCTGGTTGCTACCGCCGCAGCAAGACCATTCCGCTTTGCGGCGGGCTCTGGTGAAAACCAGTAGCAACCTAGAACCGGTCCACCGACACGGTCCACGCCAATCCTTCGCTGACACAGAGGATCCACATCCAGCTAGCCGAATCCTAACAAGGGCTTCAGAATCCCAAAGAAAAAACAACCATTTTTAAAATAATTTTAAGAATATTTAGGACAGCGGGTGCTACCTATATATTGCCTGAATGACACAGCCTGGAGTTGGCTGATGTATGAGTACACATTAGGGCTTCACAATCCCTCCCAAAAAAACACAGCAATTGTAGAAATTTATGAAGAAGACTTTTGGATAGCGGGTGCTACATATTAGAAAATATGAAATTCCCAGACCCAGGCCCAGCAGCGCCATCAGTAAACCATATATTACCTGAATGACACAGGCTGGAGTTGGCTGATGCATGAGTACGCACCAAAGCTTCACAAGCCCTAATAAAAAAGACAAACATTTTGGACAAAAAATGTTAACGAAAATTTAGGACAGCGAGTGCTCTCTATATATTACCAGAATGACGTAGCCTGGAGTTGGCTGCAGCATGAGGAGACCATTGAAATGTGTGATTTTTCTTTATTTGAAATTTAAATCAAAATTTGTGTCCCGGACCCCGCCATGTGGATACAAAGGACCTAATCTGACATGCACCCACAGGGCTCATGTGGCCGTAAGATGTAGGCGTAACATCTCCATACCCCTGACCGACCATTTTTGGTTTTTGTACCTTTGTTTAAAAACAAGCGCATATCCAGGAGTCCAGAAGACTCTATAATGCAGGACGGTGGACCACCAAAAGACATTCTTCTATAAAATAATTTTTTATGAAATAAAGAAGCAGAGTTCATCCCTCTGCGTATTTTTTTTAATTTATTTTACTTAAAAAATCACACGCAACAATCTTTCAATGGTGTAATGGTTATTATTGTGGAAAATTCAAGTTTATTACTGTGATTTAAAAAAAACACTACCCAAGAGTGTTTAATAACCCTATACATTGCACCATAAATGTTGAAATTCAAATTAAGCATGTATGTATGTATTTCAAAAATCCTAAAATTAAAGGCCCAAGCCCAGAAGCATCATGAAGTCTAGTAGTTCCTGAAAGAGACAGGAGCAGTCAGGAGTAGGCATCAGCAGTACCCAAGAGGCTTTAATAACCCCTTACATTGCACAATCACTCGCAAGATCGAGCAATAACAGGTGTGTTATGCCCTCAGATGGGGCTGCACGCACGCTACACTGAGGGGACCAGCATGTTTCTATCTTTCACCGACAGGTGGGGGTAACCAGCTGAACCCCGTTCGTGATAGGGATCAGGGATTGCAATTATTTGCCAGGAAAGAAGAATCACAACTAAGCGCGGGTCATAAGCTCGGGTTTATTAAGTCCCTGCCCTTTGTACACACCGCATGTCTCTACTACTGATTGGATAGTTTAGTGAGGTCCTCAGATCGGCCCGGGCGGGGTAGGAGAAGGCCCTAGCAGAGCGCCGAGAATTTAAAGATCATTGTTGAAATTTGCATTAAGCATGTATTAGCTAAACTTCCAAAAATTGAAGGCCCAAGGCCTGAGGCATCAGGGAGGCAATTATTTCTTGAAAGACACAGAATGAGTCAGGAGCAGTCATTCGCAGTACCCAATAGGGTTTCATAACCAACCCCTTACATTTAAAGATGAATGTTGAAATTTGCATTAAGCATGTATTTAGCTACTGCTAAACATCCAAAAATTAAAGGCCCAAGGCCAGAAGCATCAGTGATGCAAGTAGTTCCTGAAATACACAGGATGAGCCAGGAGCAGGCAATCGCAGTACTCAAGAGGGTTTCAGAACCAACCCCTTACATTTAAAGATGAATGTTGAAATTTGCATTAAGCATGTATTTAGCTACTGCTAAACATCTAAAAATTGAAGGCCCAAGGCCTAAAGGCAGGGGGGCAAGTAGTTCCTGAAAGACACAGAATGAGTATGGAGCAGGCATTCGCAGTACCCAAGAGGGTTTCATAACCCCTTACATTTAAAGATCAATGTTGACATTTGCATTAAGCATATATTTAGCTACTGCTAAACATCCAAAAAATTAAAGGCCCAAGGCCAGAAGCATCAGTGAGGCAAGTAGTTCCTGAAAGACACAGGATGAGCCAGGAGAAGGCAATCGCAGTACCAAAGAGGGTTTCATAACCCTAATTGATAACCCAAGAGGGTTTCATAACTAACCATAAATGGGGAAATGTTGGTGAAGCAGCATGGTCAATCTACTATGAGGCATCTGGCATTGGTGGCTGGAAATCCTGGCTGATCCATCCCTGATTCATCTTGACAAACGTCAGTCTCTCCACATTTTTAGTGGACAGACGAGTTCGGCTTGGGGTGACTATGGCCCCGGCCGCACTAAACACCCGCTCTGATGGCACACTACTGGCCGGGCAGGACAGCTTTTCCAGGGCAAACTCTGCTAGTTGTGGCCATAAATAAAGTTTGGCTGCCCAGAAGTCCAGCGGATCTTCAATGGTTGTTGGCATGGCTATGTCAAGTGATGCCACCACCTGCTGGTTCAGGTCCTGCTCCATGTCTACCTGCTGCTGATGAGTTGCTTCACTATGCGGGTGAAGAAAGCTACTCATCAGCCACTGTAGACTCGGGCTGCTGCTGATTAAGCTGGTACTGCTCCTGCCACCCCTCCCCTCCCCAGAAGCCATGGCAGTGGAAGGTGAGCGCAGAGGGCCCCCCGAGTCAGACCTGCGAGTGGATGGACCATGTGGCCGATAGGCATCAGCCAACTGACTACGTAGAAGCTCTCTGTAGTAGGTCAGTTTGTCCTCCCTCTCAATGGGTGTAAAAAAGGCCCCCATTTTGCGACGGTAGCGAGGGTCTAATAAGGTGGAGATCCAGAAGTCATCCCGCTGACGTATTTTGACAATTTGGGGGTCACTACGCAAGCAACTGAGCATGCATCGTGCCATTTGCGCCAGTGACTCGGAGGGACTACCTTCCTCCATCTCCACTGCATACTGCCATGGTGTTTCTGGGTCCTCTGTCTAAACTTCCTCATAACCCTCCAGCTCCTCTAGCTGCTCCTGCTCCTCCTCTCCTGTCTGAAGACTAGAAACACCGGCCATCTCATCCAACCTAAACTGTGCTCCGCTCTGCCCCTCATCATCCTCCTCCTCCAGTTCAGCCCCCACAGGGCTCATGTAGCCTTGAGATGTAGGCGCAATGTCTCCATTGCCGTGACCAGCCATGGTTTCAATCATTTGTTGTAGGAAATGAAGGAGTGGAATTACGTCGTTCATGGCGTAATCCAGGCGACTCACAAATAATGTGGCTTCCTCAAAGGGCCTCAGCAAACGGCAGGGGTCACGTATGAGCTGCCACTGGTTCACATTGAAGTTACACAGGGGAGTACTCCTATCTGCTTGGATCATCAAGAAATCGGTGATGGCTTTTCTTTGTTCGTATAGTCTGTCCAACATATGGAGGGTGGAATTCCAACGTGTGGCAACGTCACAAATAAGACTATGTTGTGGGATACCGTTCTGACGCTGCAGCTCAAGGAAGGTGTGCTTGGCGGTGTACGAGTGGCTGAAGTGCATGCACAGTTTCCTTGCCATTTTCAGGATGTTTTGCAAATGGGGTGAAGACTTGAGGAAGTGCTTGACAACCAGATTCAACACGTGTGCCATGCAGGGCGCATGTTTCACACTTCCTTATCGCAGTGCGGACACGATGTTCTTCCCGTTGTCGGTCACCATGGTTCCCATTTCCAGATTTCGTGGAGTAAGCCATACTTGGATTTCTTTACGAATGAACTTTAGCAGTTCCTCCCCTGTGTGACTCCGTTCGCCAAGGCAAACCATGTGAAGAACAGCTTGACACCACCGTGCCCTACACACATGGTACGATGAAGGGCCACTGAGATTTGGACGTGCAGTGGAGGCCGAGGACACGGTGGAGGATGAGGAGGCGGCGTCGCACACTGTAACAGGACCAACTGCCTGGGAGCGAGAGCGTGGAGGAGGAAGCGGTGTGACCTGTCCAAGTTGCTGTTGTGGCTGTGCAGGAACCACATTTACCCAGTGAGCCGTAAAAGACAAGTATTGTCCCTGCCCGTAGTTACAGCTCCACATGTCGGCGCTGCCGTGCACTTTTAAACACACCGACAGGCTCAAGGACTGGCCCACCTTCTCTTGTACAAACTTATGCAGGGCTGGTACTGCCTTCTTCGCAAAGAAATGACGGCTTGGGACTCTCCACCTCGGCTTGGCACAAGCCATCAATTCTCTGCAGAGTCCACCACTTGAAAAGGGAGGGACTGCAACACCAGCAACTTGGACAGGAGCACATTCAACTTCTGCGCCGTTGGATGAGTGGGCGCATACTGTTGTCTCTTGGACATGGCTTCGCCGATGGATTGTTGGCGGAATGGCTGACTAAAAGCGGGAAAAGCAGGAGCAACAGAAGGAGGGTTTTACACACACAGCTCCCTTCGGCTGAGGTGGTGGAGCCTTGGCTGGATGAAGGAGGGAGCGGATGGCCACTGGGTGATACAGCAGGCTGGACCACTACATCGGAGCCACGGTTCTCCCAGGCCGCTTTATGGTGGCAAAGCATGTGTTGACGCAGGGCCGTGGTGCCGACATTGGGACCCTGGCCATGCTTCACCTTCTGCTGACAGATCTTGCATGTGGCTACGTGAACCTCCTCCGGATGCCTTATGAAAAACTTCCACACCGCCGAGTAGCTGATTTTCCCACCCGCAGTCCACACTAATTGACTGCTACTGGCGCCGTCTCCAGGAACCCCTGTTCCACTACCTCCCGGAAAGGTAGGCTGCCGCAAAGCAGGTGGTCTCCCACGTTTGGCTCCTGAATTTCCACTCCTGCCACCATGCTGACTGCCAACCTTGCTACCGCCTTGCTGCCTCAAGGGCAACCTGCAACTCTCTTCTCCTGATGATGATGAAGCCCCTTCTGCGCCTGGCTCCCAATTGCTATCGGCTTCATCATCATCAACAGTTGTGTGCACGTCTCTGATGTCCTCCTCAGGTTCCCCAACAGTGTCTGCTTCAGGACCCTGAACACTTGCAACACCGCCTCCCACGTCACTCTCCGCATCACTACTTGTCCACCTAGCGGAGCAAGTGGCGAATGTCTCCTCCCCTTCTTGGCTGTCCAGTAGCTGCTGACTGTCCTCTATTAGATCATCCTCAGTAAATAGTGGAGCTGAACCCACAGCATAAGATACTTCTTTAAGAGAGGGAACAGCATAGGACAAAGGCAATGGGAGGACAGGGACTGCTCCCGGGCCATGCCAGCTGAGGGTTGTGTCTGAGGAACCCACTGACTGCTGACTGGGGGTGTCAGATGTCACTTGTGATGATGTGGATGAGCGTGTTAACCAATTGACGACAGCAGATGGGTTGCTGGTGGAGACACGACCGCTGGCTGATAACGGGAGCTCAGGCCTCTCGCTGCGACTCCTGCTGCCACTCACCCCAAGTCTGCTGCCAACTCTGCCTGAAGTATTTAGGCCTCTGCCACTCCTCTTTGCACGTCCTGGCACTTCTCTGCCTGACATACTTAGTGCGTTTATGAGGGTATTACAATACGCTACACTACTCTTTAAACAGTATTTGTCTAGAACAGCAGCCGGTGATTACTAACGGCTGTCCTTTCACAGTATGTAGGCCCTTGACAGATTAACAGGTACGAGATGGTACAATACTTGGATGTACCTATGCGGTATGCACTGATAAAGGCAGTAATATGCCTAACTATACGCAGAAAAAAATCTGTATTTTTGTAAAACCCCAGCCGGTGGATACTATTGTTTGGACTTTGATGGTATGGAGCACCTTGACAGATTAACAGGTACTAAATGGTACAATACTTGGATGTACCTATGCGGTATGCACTGATGAGGGCAGTTATATATGTGTAACTTCATGCAGAAAAAACTATTTAAAAAAAAAAAAAACAGCCGGTGAATACTATTGTTTGGACTTGCACAGTATGTAGCCCCTTGACAGATTAACAGGTACAAAATGGTACAAATGCACTACAGTCCACTGAACAATCACGTATTTCTGAACAGCAGCAGGACCCAACAGTGCAGCACCACAAAAAAATTAATAAAATCCAGGGATTAGACCCTAAATTTCACTCTGTCACACAATTCTGAGCAGCAGAAGATTTGTGGAGCAAAAAAAATAAACTCAATTGGGCTGAATAATGAGGAGAAAAGATGCTTCAGAAAGTTCAAGCAGCTTGGAGATCTGTATGAGGCAGCTGACAGCTATCTGCCCCTCTCTGCTGCAATGCTCAATAACGTGAATAGGAGGTTTAGCTATCAATGATCCTTCTCAGTGTAACAGCACAGCACTCTGCACTCCTGTCTTTCCCTAATGCTGATGTGACTAGCAGTTGCAGTGTAACGCTGTGGTATGAGCTATTCACACACACGCAGTCCCGTCCTCTCCATCTGAGTGCATAGATGAAATGAATAGAGGCAAGATGGCCGCCGATTATATAGGGGCTGTGACATCACAGGGGTCAGTGAACACTGATAGGCTGCATCTCACATGTGATTCAGGGTCAGCCCACCTACCTTCATTCCCGCCGCTGTTTCCCGCCCTCCCATAATCCCCTGCCCCATGTACTCACATGTGGATCCGCCATCTTAGGTCTCCAATAGCCTGGAACGCTGTAAAATGGAGTTTAATGAAGCGATTCGCGCGTATTCGCATTCGTTGCGAATCGAATTTTTCAGGAAATTCGTAACGAATTTGGGTTCGTAAATTTCGATTCGCTCATCTCTAATTAGATCTACCAGAGGGACAAAATGAAAGTCCCTTTTCAAGGACACTTGTTTCTGTTTCGGTAAGGGGATGTTTAGATAAATTAAATATTTTTACGGTATTCAGATTATTATTGCTCACTGGGAGAGGGTCGGGGATCTTATTTAGTTTTTTCGCTTGTTGTCTTTTGTGCGTCCCTCCTCTGCATCCTCTCTTCTTTTTTGGCTTAGTGGTGCTGCCACATAAACTTTCTCTTGGGATGTGTTTCTGGAACATCGCCGACAGTATGGGGGGGAGTGGGTACACTTGGAGGGAATCCTAGTAAAAAAGACACATTGTCACAGAAAGAGCCCTGAAAGGGTGGAGATCTGGACAAAGTGACTCCTAGGGATTCTGTCTGTGGGGCGAAGAAAGATTCCGGGAGAATTGGTGACTGAGTGTGTGCTGATTTAGTGGGAGAAATGCTCCCATGTATAGTGATCAGGAATTCTTCAAATTATAACATCATACCTGCCTGTTGGTAGTGAAAGTTTTGAGGGTTTATTGTCAAGATATTGTAAAAGACACTCTGGAACATGATGTGGTGCTATAGCTGTATGGGGTTCCTGTGATGAACCGCATGGGTGGGAATGTGGAATGGGATGGATGTCAGCAGCTGTAGTGAAGACACAGGTCTTATTGAGGAGTGTTCCTTTTTGACCAAACGGTGGTTTTCAAATCCATTTTTCATTAGGGAAAAAAACACACAACATGATGAAGAGTCGCTCAGCTCCTCTGGTCATCTCCTATGGCAACCCCACGGTAGATGTGGTTTCCACTGGTAACCAGATGCTGGTGTGTCGTCTGTACGCACCAGAATACCTGTATAGAGAAAGAATGCAAAAAAAAAAAGGGGAGGACAGCACCGCGTGTAATCCTTTGGGTACAAGGGATGTTTGGTGAGGGTCTGAATTATGGACTCTCACCTGGTGTGACCTTGAGATAAAGCATATCCCCCCTGAATCCGGGGTATCCTTGAGATTGCAGGCCGTGGGAGCTTGACCGGGAACCGTGGCAACAGATCCAGAAATAAGTATAGGAATAAAATAGAAAAAAAAACTCCAAAAATGGCGCTGTCCCATAAAAAAGCAAGGGTAGCTATCTTGATTAGCAAACCGTACTTTATTGGAAAAGACAGTCTACATGTACATCAGAGGGAACATGTGTTTTGGGTATTATCCTACCCTTTATCAATTGCAGATGTGTGTCATATTGGGTACACAGCTTCTATATATATGTTCAAAAAAGACCGCCAAAAGGCAAAGAGGGGCGTGATTTGCCCGGCAAAGTTTATGCATAAATAATAAAAAAATATATATATAAAAAAAAAGAGAATAACATAAACATAGTCGTATACACAGATTAATAAAGGTACACAAAATTTATAAAAAAAAAAAATTCTTGCTAAATATTAATATAAAAAGAGTAACCGGTTACATAATGTAACCCGGATGTGATCCAAAATCCTTCCGGACTGTCTGTAAACATAGCAGCCCTTTAGACTCAGATACTCGTGTGTAAAAAGAATGCAGTAAAATTTCTTTATGAATACATGTACAAAAGTAGTAAAAAGCTCATATCAAAAACCCATATATTTAAAGGTGTAAAGGCATACATTTACATATATAGAAATAGAATCCATGTGGATACTGCGATGGGATCACGCTTCGCACCAAGTCTAGCAAACCTGTTTTATGGGCCTCTATGAAAAATTGTTTATTTACTCTCACACGTTATATAAAAAATGTATTTCGTACAATAGATATATAGATCCGGCTGGATGTCCGTGCAGTATATCTGCACACATTCACTTATTTTTTTTTTTTGTCTCACTGTGTCACTTTTTGTGTGTTGTGTGTCCACAGGATTTGTGAGGATGCGGTAGCCCTTCTGGGTGTCCCTCCTGGCGGTCTAGGGGAGGTGTGTGTGGCCATTAGGTTCTGCACCTCCCTGCAAACACCCCAGGTATTCCTGCTCTGGCAGGGTACCAACCGTGATCGGCTCTGCAGGCAGATACCTTGGCTAACGCCTAGGGGGATGCCGGGAGCATTTGTGGTCCCTTAGTAGCTTTGGCGAAAAGGGACATCGAACCTGGAACCTCGGAGGCGAAGGGTAAGGTTTGTTGGGGGGCCTCTCTCCTATCAGAGAAGGGCTTGCGATAGACCGCATCCTCTGTGCAGGTTTTTTTTTTTGTGTAACAGGTTTGCACTTTTTCTTGCACTTTGGGTGATTCGAGAGCACGTTCCTCGGCTCTTAGATAAAAAATAAAAAAAAGACGATATTTTCATTGTGTAGGGAGGCACAAAAGAAAAATTAGAAAGCTTTGTGAAAGACATTAATAACAATACATGGAACCTAGAATTCACGAATAACATATTTTTTAATGATGCAGAGTTTTTAGATGTCACTGTATCACATAATAAATTTAATCAACTGGAGACGCGATCCTGCTTCAAACGCGTCGATAGCAATAGTTATCTGGACTATTCAAGTGCACATTATGAAAAGTGGATATTAAATATTCCATATGGACAATTTAAAAGAATTAGACACCAAAAAGGAGGTATACATGGAACAAAGCAACACTTTGGTGGCAAGATTCAAAAAGAAAGGATATCCAAAATCCTTAGTTACATATGCCAGACAGAGAGCAGCTACATTAGACCAACAAACCTACTTACTGCCAAAAGAAAAAACCTCCACAAGTAATAACAATAATTTTAAAAGCAATTTGATCACAAACTACAGTTCGGATCATAAGAAAATCAGACAGATCCTATCCAAACAATGGGGTATCTTCATGCTAGATCCCTATCTAAAAGACCTACCGTATTTTTCGTCCTATAGGACGCACCGGCGTATAAGACGCACCCAATTTTTAGGGTCAAAATCTAAAAAAAATAAGATTTTGAACCCAATAGTGGTCTTCAACCTGCGGACCTCCAGATGTTGCAAAACTACAACTCCCAGCATGCCCGGACAGCCGTTGGCTGTCCGGGCATGCTGGGAGTTGTAGTTTTGCAACATCTGGAGGTCCGCAGATTGAAGACCACTGCATAGGAGGTAATACTCACGTGTCCCCGCCGCTCCGGACCCGTCACCGTTGCCCTGGATGTCGCTCCATTGCTGTCGCCGTGTCCCCGCCGCTCCGGAACGTCTCTGCTGCCGGCCGGGTATCCTCGCTCTCCGTCGCTGCCATCACGTCGTTACGCACGCCGACGCACGTACGCGACGACGTGATGACGAGGAAGGAGAGCGCCGGCCATACAGGGGATCCCTGAACGGAGAAGACACCGAGGAGGCAGGTAAGGTCCCCCCCGGTGTCCTGTAAGCACTAACCCGGCTATTCAGTCGGGCTGTTCGGGACCGCCGCGGTGAAATCGCGGCGGTCCCGAACAGCCCGACTGAACAGCCGGGTTAGTGTCACTTTCCCTTCAGACGCGGCGGTCAGCTTTGATCGCCGCATCTGAAGGGTTAATACAGGGCATCACCGCGATCGGTGATGTCCTGTATTAGCCACGGGTCCCGGCCGTTGATGGCCGCAGGGACCGCCGCGATAGGGGTGTATTCGCCGTATAAGACGCACCGACTTTTTCCCCCCAAGAAAAAGTGCGTCTTATACGGCGAAAAATACGGTAATTCCAGCTAAACCTAATATTACATTTCGCACATCCAAATCTCTGAAAAATATGCTAGCCCCAAGCAAACTAAAACAAGTGACTAAACAGAATATAAACCATCCTCTTTTACCTGTCCCTATGGGCTCTTTTAAATGTAACACCACCACTTGTAAGTGCTGCTTGAATTTTGTTTATTCAAAAAAAGAATTTAAGTCCGCAGTTACTGGCGAAACATTCCAGATTAAGTCTTTTATGAACTGTAGCACTTTATGTTATATACCTTATGGAATGTCAGTGTGGCCTCCAATACGTTGGCCACACCATTCAACCTTTCAGATGCCGTAAGCACAAGCATCGTGCTAAGGTCACTAACGGATATATGCTACATAGTGTATCCAGACATGCATCAGAACGTCATAATTGTGACTTTGGCGCATTCAGGTATTTTCCCATTGAGCATATATCCAGAAGTACAAACCAGCGTTTTAACTCTCTTAAAAAGAGAGAAAATTATTGGATTTACCGTTTAAAAACGCTAGTCCCTTTTGGTCTTATAACTGAGAATATACTTTGAAAATACTCTGCTTCAGAATTTTTCCACTTATACTTTCTTGTTGCCTCCCCCTCCCCCACCTCCCATTTTTTATCAATTTTTATAATTATTCATACATGCTGCTATTTTGTTTTATACAATATGTGCTGTGAACTCCTTATATGTGTTCCTATTGAGAGTGCCCTTCGCTGCTACACATCCCCTGTTTTACCCAGTTTAAATTTGTGATTATCTATATAACATTGTTTTTACTACGAGCACATCAGACCACTTAGTACTGCTATAATATGCTATATATTCCAATTTTTTTCAGTGATTGTCCCTTGTCAGTCCACATTTACAGTATCTGATACTATCATTCAAATCTCTCCCATAATTTTACACACCAATACTAGGGTTATAAAACCCACCATTGCATATTTATAGTATGTTCGTCCATGTATCCTTATCCTTGGCTGTATGCGCCTCTTGCACACAAACACTCTAATATTATTATACTAGAACTGCTTGCAGTTTTAATTCAAACTCTTTTATTACTGTTATTCTGAAACTGTAACACTTGCCGGTTCTTTCAATATCTACAGCTGCCGGCCTGATCAATCTGTCATCTGCTGTCATCATAATGACACTCGTTTTCCAGTAAGACCTGTCATGGGGTTTTTGCTTTATAGTAAAATCCTCTGGCGGTACGTCCGTTCATTCATTCACTACTTTGCTTTACTGTGGCTGTCATCATACTGACATCATGACGCTAGCCAAAGGCTGTCCGGTCATGCTGTTTTTCAGCAGCTGGAGGAACCCTGATTGGAAAACACTGGTCTGTAGGATTGTCTTGGTCAGGCACACTTTTCTCTACACTTTTTTTTAACACTCAGACCCCCACCGATTAAAGTTTTTCTAGGTGACAGATTTAAAGAACATCTGTCACCTAAATTGCACAGTAGCAACTCTTTCCATAAAGACATCCTCAATAATGTATGTCTTTTTTTTTATACCTTTTATTAACCTGTTTGGTAGTGAAAAATTAGGTAAAAAGGGCTTTGTAAATAGCTTAAAATTCGTCACTGCTGATCTGCCATGCCTCTCAGCACTATGTCACAGCCGAGTGATTAACATCCCACACTATCCTGCCACCAGCAGCTCCGTCTGTGCAGACAGAACTCCTGGTGGCTGGATAGTGTGGGAAGTTTATTTTGCGCTGTGCACTTTACGGTAAGTGTGAGAGCCAATGGAGTGGGAGGCAGAGTATAAACACTACTACCTGCCTACTGGGGGTCTAATCTGGGGGTACTATATGTCTAATCTGGGGGTACTACCTGCCTACTGGGGGGTCTAATGTGTGGGTACTACCTGTCTAATCTGGTGGTATTACCTGCCTACTAGGGGGCGTCTAATCTGGGGTACTACCTGCCTACTAAAGGGGTTTAATCTGGGGGTACAACCTGCCTACTGGGGGTTAATCTGGGGGTATTACCTGTCTACTGGGGGGGTCTTATCTGGGGTACTACCTGCCTACTGGGGGGATCTAATCTGGGGGTACTACCTCCCTACTGGGGGTTAATCTGGGGGCGTTACCTGCCTACTTGGCGGTCTAATCTGGGGGTACTACCTGCCTAATGAGGGATTTTATCTGTGGGTATTACCTGCCTACTGGGGTTAATCTGGGGGTACTACCTGCCTACTGAGGGGTCTAATCTGGGGATACTACCTGCCTACTGGAGTTTAATATGGGGGTACTACCTGCCTACTGGGGGGGTCTAATCTGGGGGTACTACCTACCTACTGGGGGGGGTCTAATCTGGGGTACTACCTACCTACTGGGGGGGTCTAATCTGGGGATACTACCTGCCTACTGGGGTTTAATATGGGGGTACTACCTGCCTACTGGGGGTCTAATCTGGGGTACTACCTGCCTACTGGGGGGTCTAAACTGGGGGTACTACCTGCCTACTGGGGGGTCTAATCTGGGAATACTACCTGCCTACTGGATCAAGTGGCCAAAAAGAAGAAGTCCAGTGCTAGATGCAGCAAATTAAGGTATTTATTGTAGGATAAAAGATACAAGCAATGCATCAAGACAGACAGTCAATGCATTTCGGACCTCTGGGGTCCTTAGTCATGGCATAACAAACAAGAATAAAATCTAAGTTTGTAAAGTATTTAAACTCAGTGACATGTAGTATGACATCATCATTCAAAATGAGACACCTGGAAAACCTACTGGCATATGCAGGAGAGCATTATATACACTTACAGAGATAAAGTGAGTAAATAATCAAGTATATATTTAAAATAAATTTGTAAGATGTATCTAATATATTCAAATTAAAGAAAGGAGCACAGAGAAACGGGGTTTAGAGAGAATGATCTAATATGTTAATATTAGATCGTGTCTCAGATTCATGCCATTTGGTTCCCTTGTGTTCAGTAAAAAGATCCAATAGGACTCTCGATTGAACAGCTTTCGTTTTAAATCTCAGCTTCTGGCTCCATTTTGTAATTTTTCAATAACGCATATTGTAGATACGTCCCCATCATGGCAATTTCAAAATTGAAAAAGTACAAAATGGAGCCAGAAGCTGAGATTTAAAACGAAAGCTGTTCAATCGAGAGTCCTATTGGATCTTTTTACTGAACACAAGGGAACCAAATGGCATGAATCTGAGACACGATCTAATATTAACATATTAGATTGTTCTCTCTAAAGCCCATTTCTCTGTGCTCCTTTCTTTAATTTGAATATATTAGATGCATCTTATAAATTTATTTTAAATATAAACTTGATTATTTACTCACTTTATCTCTGTAAGTGTATATAATGCTCTCCTGCATATGCCAGTAGGTTTTCCAGGTGTCTTATTTTGAATGACGATGTCATACTACATGTGACTAAGTTTGTAAAGTGACTTGGCGAACAAACCGCTAAAAATAATAGAGACCTTGTCCTACGAAATGCCAACAAGGGGGGAGCGGTTGTTCTCATGAATGCAGGGCTGTATTTAAAAACTAAATATAGAGTTGCTCAGCGATACATCCACCTATAGAAAGCTTACAGTCAATCCAACCAGGTCATGTCCATCCGCCCTAAAAAAGCTTTTGGAGGAAGGATTCACCATGGGGGTTTTAGACAATAAATTAAAGTAATATCTGTATGTGGACAACCCTGTCACCCCAGTCTTCCAATCTCTCCCCAAGTTGCATAAAGGGGTTTCTCCACCTCCCCTTCGCCCTATTGTGGCAGGCATAGGGTCACTTGGGGAGAGACTGGGTGACTGGGTTGATTCCCATCTTCAACCGTTAACAAAAGTAACCCCTTCTTATCTTAGAGATACCAAGCATGTCTTGGAAATTATCGAAAAGATGGAATGGTCAGACAACTTTTCATGGGCTACGTGCGATGTCACTGCTCTGTATCCCTCCATACCACAGCAATTAGGATTATTAGCTCTTTCTCAACATCTGGATGCATATAGCAATTACTCCCCTGATCCGAAGGAATTCATCATCATGGCCACGGAATTTTTGTTGTCACATAATTATTTTATGTTCAATGGTGATTACTTCCTTCAGATCAGGGGAGCTTCTATGGGGGCTAAATATTCACCCTCTTTTGCTAATATCTATATGATTTTTGGGGAAAAACAATTCATATTTTCAGACGGTAATCCATTTTTTTCGTCAATTAAATATTTTGGTAGATACATAGACGACCTTGTTGGGGTTTGGAGGGATACAGAGACTCCTTTTCTTAATTGTGTGTCATATATCAATAACAACAGTTTCAGTTTAAAATTTACATCTCAATTTTCCCATTTCAGTATTTCATTTTTAGATGTCAAATTGTGTGCTCCCTCTCTGAGTGGAGATATAGTATCCAACTCTACTAAAATAGTTGTGGAACCATATAGAAAAGAAACAGCAGGCAATAGTATTCTGCAGGCAAACTCATATCATCCTAAACATGTAATTAATAACATACCATATGGAGAATGGGTTCGCCTCAGATGAAATTGTTCCAGGAACAATATTTTTGAAAGGGAATCGGCAAACTTACATGAAAGATTAAAAGCTAGAGGTTACAGTGAGAAAAACCTAAGGACGGCCTATAATAGAGCTAAGACATTAACACGTGACAAACTCATTACTAATAGTAACCGCCAGCTTTCCTCCCTTCCTAACAACACAAATAAGTAAAAATTACCACTTTTCACTACTAACTACAGCAAACAATTTTATGCCATTATACATATACTACAAAAACATTTACCTATACTTGAGAACGATCCGGCTTTAAATTTAGTGGATAAATCTTCTATCAGGGTGGTTTCAAAACGGGGCCTGTCGCTTGGCTCCACACTATCCCCCAGCCTATTTTTAGATGAGAATAATAAAAAATACATCAATCCCACCTGGCTTCATTCTCCCGGTACATGGAGATGTGGCCACAAACAGTGCATTACATGTTCTCATATAACAGTTTCAAATTCTTTTACGTCATACAGTACGGGCAAGAGGTATTTCAATAAAATGTATATAAACTGCAACACTAGTTCGGTGGTTTACCTTGCTGCCTGTAATGTATGCCTTTGCCAATATGTAGGATGTACCTCTAATGCCCTGAAAATGCGCATTAGACGTCACATTTCGGATGCAAGGAGCGATCAATTCAACCTTTCAGCACTGTCCCAACACTTTCGAAATTGCCATGATGGGGACATATCTACACTATGCGTTAGTGCTATTGAAAAAGTACAAAATGGAGCCGGAGGCAGAGATTTAAAACGAAAGCTGTTCAATCGAGAGTCCTATTGGATCTTTTTACTGAACACAAGGGAACCAAATGGCATGAATCTGAGACACGATCTAATATTAACATATTACATTGTTCTCTCTAAAGCCCATTTCTCTGTGCTCCTTTCTTTAATTTGAATATATTAGATGCATCTGACAAATTTATTTTAAATATATACTTGCTTATTTACTTGATGCATTGCTTGTATCTTTGATCCTACAATAAATACCTGAATTTGCTGCACCTAGCACATGACTTCTCCTTCTTTGCCACTTGACCCAGTCCGGGGACGCTGCCGGCTTGTTCGTGCACAGGTGCTTGATGCTAGCGAGGAAGTGAGCTGTCTGCACACAGTGATTCTACCTGCCTACTGTGGGTTCTAATATGGGTGTACTACCTGCCTTCTGTGGGGGTCTAATCTGAGGGTACTACCTGCCTACTGGGGGGGGGGGAGTCTAATCTGGGGGTACTATCTGCCTACTGGGGTTTTTTATCTGGGGGTACTACTTGTCTAATCTGGGGTTCTGCCTGCCTACTGGGGGTTAATCTGGGGGTAAAATCTTTCAGGACATTTATCATCGATGCTTTGGTAAGCAAGTTCTGTAGGCATTTTTTTTCTTGCTTTTGGTTTTGCTTATGTGTGACATATTTATTATACTATCACAAGGGGTTGATAAATGTGGCTTACATAAGCAAAAACCAATAAATGACTCCAGAACACCACTTTGTAACCCCACCTCCTCTCCTCTGTAAAAAAAAAAAAAAAAAAAAAGGATATATATATATATATATATATATATTTATTTATTTTTAACCCCTTTAGGACATAGGGTTTTTTATTTTTGAAATTATTGTTTTTTTTTCTCCTCACCTTCATAAGATCATAATGCTTTCAATTCTCCACCTTACATATAAGACCTTGTTTTTTGTTTGTTTGTTAGGACATCAATAATTTCACCACAAGATCTATGTGGTGCAATAAAAAAAAAATTATTTGTGGGACAAAAATGGAAATAAAAACGCCATTTTGTAACTTTTAGGACCTTCCATTTCTACCCAGTGCACTTTTCGGTAAAAATGACACATTCTATGTATTCTGTAGGTCCATACAGTTGAAATTATATCAAACTTGACACAACAGTGGGGGAACCCGGGGAGAATAGCAGGAGGAAAAATACATCATGCAATGTTTTCTCCTCCCGTTACAAAACAACGGCTCTCTACAGACCCCATAATAGTGAATGGGATCTGTCGGGACCCGTTGTTTCCCATTGTGCCCCGTCAAAAATAGCGTCTGTTAGGGCACCAAACAAAGTGGCTGATGGACGTTTGTGGCAGTGTGAAAGGGGCCTTATATAGGTTTGATCTTGTTTTACTTGAATATATATACCGTATTTATCGGGGTATACCACGCACTGGCCTATAACACGCACCCTCATTTTACCAAGGATATTTGGGTAAAAAAAAATTTATTACCCAAATATCCTTGGTAAAATGAAGGTGCGTGTGTGTGCATGTGTATACCCCGATACACTGTCTCTGACCCCGCAGAAGCCCCCAGGAAAGGCAGGGGGAGAGAGGCCATCGCTGCCTGCTTCTCTCCCCCTGCCTTTCCTGGGGTCTAGAGCCCTGCTGACACCGCTTCTCTCTCCCTGCTATCGGCGCCGCTGCCCCTTCTCTCCCCCTGGCTTCTGGCCTCCGGTGTGGCGTTGTTGCATCGCCCTGCATCGTTGCTATGCACTGCACGGCGCAATGACGAGTGACGTCACTGGTCATTGCGTCTCGCAGCACATAGCAACGACGCAGGGGACGCCACACCGGAGGCCAGAAGCAACGCGGACCCGACCCCGGCAACAGGTAATTATACAACCGGGGATGGGGGAGGCAACGGGGCCGGCAATGGGTGCCGCTGCCCCTTCTCTCCCTCTGTCTATCGGCGCCGCTGCCCCATTGCCGATAGCCAGGGGGTGAAAAGGGGCAGTGGCGCTGATAGCAGGGGGAGAGAAGCGGCGGCAGCAGGGCTCTAGACCCCAGGACAGGCAGGGGCAGAGAAGCCGGCAGCGACAGCAGGTCTCTGCACCTGCAAAAGCCGCTGCAGTTCATTGATTTAAAGCGCCCGCTTTAAATAATTGAACTGCAGCGGCTTATCGGTGTATAACACGCAGATAGACTTTAGGCTAAAAATGTTAGCCTAAAAAATGCGTGTTATACGCCGATAAATACAGTAACTATTTATATGAAAATGAGCACGTTTTGAAATTGTCCTCTTCTGACCCCTCTAACTTTTTTATTTTTCCATAAACTGGGATGTGTGAGGGCTCATTTTTTCATCATGGGAGTTGTAGTTTTGAAACAGCGTTGCTAAATTACAACTTATATCTTTCCCAGACAGCCAAAGTCTGTCTGGAAATGATAGGGGTTGTAGTTTAACAGCTGGAGGCTCCCTGTTTGGAAACGCTGGTTTATGGGCGTTTTCCCTAAGGTAGGGCACCATAAATGTACTAACTCATTTTCCGGGTATTTTTTTTTCTTATAATTTCAGATCTGTGTATGCAGAGGACTTCTTCTGATTCAGTAGACTGTCAATGACCAGCATTTTTTTTTCATATATATATATATTAATAAAATAGTTATGGAGGGCTTGTGGGGGAGTGTTTTTTGGAATAAAAGTTTTTAAAAAGTGTTGTGTTTTCTTTTTTATTTTATCTACTTTACAGGTTTAGTAGTGGAAGCTGTCTTATAGGCAGAATCCTTTCCTAAGCCGGAGCTTAGTGTTAGCCCCAAAAACAGCTAGTGCTAACCCCCAATTATTACCCTGTACCCACCTCCACAGGGGTGCTGGAAAGAGCTGGTACCAACAGGCTGAGAGAGTCAAAAATGGCGCTCCTGGGCTTAGGTGGTAACAGGCTGGCATTTTTAGGCTGGGGATGGCCAGTAACAATGGTCCTTGCCCACCCTGGTAACGTCAGGCTGTTGCTGCTTGGTTGGTATCTGGCTGAGAATGGAAATATGGGGAATCCCCACACATATTTAGCATAAATAATAAAAAAAATTAAAATAGCATAGGGTTCCCCCTATTTTTATTATCAGCCAAATACCATGCAGCAACAGCCTGAGGTTACCAGGGTGGGCAAGGACCATTGTTACTGGCCCTCCCCAGCCTAACTAATGCCAGCCTGTTACTGCCTAGGCCCAGGAGCGCCATTTTATACCCCTGTGGCAGTGGGTACCGGGGTAATAATTGAGGGTTAGCGCTAGCTGTTTTTGGGGGCTAACGTTAAGCCCGGCTTAGTAAAGGACTCTTAGACAGCTTCCACTACTAAGCCTGTAAAGTAAATAAATAAAAAAACAACACTTTTTAAAAACTTTTATTCCAAAAAACACTCCCCTACAACACTTTTTAAAAACTTTTATTCCCCCCAAAACACTCCCCTACAAGCCCTTGTAAACCATTTTTATTAATTTTAACTCATTTAGGACCGAGCCCTTTTTCACCTTAAGGACTAAGCCCTTTTTTGCAATTCTGACTACTGTCACTTTATGCATTAATAACTCTGGGATGCTTTTACCTATTATTCTGATTCCGAGATAGTTTTTTCGTGACATTTTCTACTTTATGTTAGTGGTAAATTTTTGCTTGCATCATTTCTTGGTGAAAAATTCCAAAATTTTATGATAAAATGGAAAATTTAGCATTTTTGAAACTCTCTGCTTGAAAGGAAAATGGATATTCCAAATAATGTTTTGTGATTCACAAATAGAATATGTCTATACTTTGTGTTGACATCATAAAGTTGACATGTTTTTACTTTTTTGAAGACATTAGGGGCTTCAAAGTATAGCAGCAATCTTCAAAATTTTCACGAAAATTTCTAAATCTGAATTTTCAGGGACCAGTTAAGTTTGAAGTAGATTTGAGGGGCCTTTCTGTGAGAAATACCCCATTATAGAAACAACACCCCTCAAAGGATTCAAAATGACATTCAGAAAGTTTGTTAACCCTTTAGGTGTTTCAAAAGAAGAGCAGCAAATTGGAGGATCAAAATCTGCATTTTTACACTTACATGTTCTTGTAGCCCCATTTTTTTCAATTTTAAAAGTGGTATTAGGGGAAAAATCCCCCCAAAATTTGTAGCCCAATTTCTCTCGAGTATGGAAATACCTCATATGTTGACATAAAGTGCTCTGTGGGCTCACCACATGACTCAAGAGGGAAAGAGCAACTGTGGGATTTTTTTAAAAACAAATTTTGCTGTCATGGTTTTTGGGGGCCATGTTCCATTTGGGAAGCCCCCCATGGTGCCAGGAGAGCAACCCCCCGCCCCCCCACATGGCTTACTATTTTGGAAACTACACCCCTCAAGGAACGTAACAAGGGGTATAGTGAGCCTTAACACCTCAAAGGTGTTTGACGACTTTGCATTGAAGTTGGACGTGAAAATGGAAAATTAGATTTTTAACACTAAAATTATGGTGTTACCCCAAATTTTTCATTTTCACAAGGGGTAATAGGAGAAAATGGACCCCAAAATTTGAAGCCCAATTTATCCCATTTAAGAAAACAAACCATATGTGGACATTAAGTGCTCTGCTGGCACACTACAATGCTCAAAAGAGAAGGAGCAAAATTTTGCATTTTGAAAGAGAATTTAGCTTCAATAGTTTTTGGGGGGTATGTTGCATTTAAAAACCGAAAATCACAGAAAACATTAAAACTTTGCTTTAATTATATCACTTTAAAATATATAGACCATCAAAAAACACACAGAACAATTCTGGTGTTGTACCCCAATATCGTATATCCAACCAGAAGAGACAACATTTTTTACATCTCGGTCATTCAGACCACTTTATGCTGCACCGCAACTAAGATAAGTTGGCCATTTGCAGACTTACAGAGAAAAAAACACAATCCCCGATCCAGCAGCAGTAAAGCAATTGTAAACAAATTATAAAGCATATAAACAATATAAACAGGGTATCCTAGAATAAAGGATGGGTGTGAGGGCAGGGTAGGTATGGGTGGGATTTGGGGGTAGCACGGGCTGGATATTGAGTGCCCCTGTGGCTATCCTGACCCTAGGTGGTCACCCTACTCTAGGCCTAAACCTAGGCGGAGTGAACAGCCTGATAAGGGTGGCCCCGCTCTGGAACCTACCCTGATGTACCCTAGAACACCCTATTTCAGAGACAATTAGGAAGGTGGCTCACTGGGGCGCCCTGTCTAACTCGGTGGACAGGGAGGATGCCCTAACCTAAAATTAGGAATAATATAAAGAATATATCATATAAGTATCCCACTGAGATGTTATGTCAGGTACCCAGTGTGTATAATGTATAAGAGATGGATGGAAAAATTATTCAGACTCAAATCATAAAGTACTGAGCTATGTAACAGTATATATATCTCTATCAAGGTAACTCAGGTTAGAGTAATTATGTTTTTAGCAATGTATAGGCACAGACAGATATAGCAAAGGTACCTAGTTGCTGTGGGCACAGACAGATAAGGCTGGAATATCTATTTGCTATACGCAACCGCAGCAGATGTTAATGGCAATGCTGCTCCACAACTCACTGCTCAATACACAAAGCAGGAATACCGAGTTGCTATAGACAACCGCAACAAGAGTTAATGGCAATGCTGCTCCACAACTCACTGCTCAATGCAAACCAGTGAGGAAAAAATTCACCATTGGTTGCTACGGGCAACCAAAATGGTTCACAGCTCAGGGTAGATATCAACCGGGTGGCTTTCTGTGTAGCTCACCATTCAGAACCACAAGAATCAGGGTACAGAGTCATACAAGACATAAAGTTGCAGATATAGGTATACACAAAGGATGGAGCCGTGGGATACTTATCAAGGCTGCTGGAGGACTGGAGGACCGCAGTCCCTACGCGTTTCATCCCCTCAGTTCTTCAGGGAACAATGGAGGGGGGATATGATGCAAGTGGACAATCCCATGATGGCGGATGGAGAGCAGTAGGGTGGAAGACTGCTGGTGGTTGCATTTAGAAAGTCCCCAGGATGCCAGAACAGCTACCCCCCCCCCCCACACACACACACACATGGCATACTATTTTAGAAACTACACCTCTCAAGGAACATAACAAGGGGTATAGTGAGCCTTAACACCTCATAGGTGTTTGATGACTTTGCGTTGAAGTTGGACGTGAAAATGGAAAATTAACAGACATTTTGGAAACTAGACCCCTCCAGGAACGTAACAAGGGTTACAGTGAGTATTTACATCTCACAGGTTT
This sequence comes from Hyla sarda, assembly GCF_029499605.1. Taxonomy (NCBI): domain Eukaryota; kingdom Metazoa; phylum Chordata; class Amphibia; order Anura; family Hylidae; genus Hyla; species Hyla sarda. The sequence goes on from NC_079189.1 coordinate 473,300,352, forward strand.
TTTGAACACTGGGCTGTAAAAGTGAAAAATTAGATTTTTAACACTAAAATGATGGTGTTACTCAAAATTTTTCATTTTCACATGGAGTAATAGGAGAAAATGGACCCCAAAATTTGAAGCTCAATTTTTCCCGATTAAGAAAATGCTGCATATGTGGATGTTTAATGCTCTGCTGGCGCACTACAGGTCTCAGAACAGAAGGAGCTCCATTGGTCTTTTGAAGAGAGAATTCTGCTGAAATTGAAGTCAGGGGTCATGTGCATTTTCAAACCTCTTATGGAGCCAGAACAGCAGAAACCCCCCACATGTGACATCATTTTGGAAACTAGACCCATCCAGGAACGTAACAAGTGTTACAGTGACTACTTACACCTCACAGGTTTTTTGTACAGTGGGCCGTAAAAGTGAAAAATTCGATTATTAATACTAAATTGCTGGTATTAACCCAAATTTTTTTTAGTTTCACAAGTAGTAAGAGAAAAAAAGCTTCACAAATTTTGTAGCCCAATTTCTCCAGATAAGGATATACCCCATATATGGCGGTAAAGCACTATGCGGGTGCAGAACAGGGCTTAGGAGTGAGACGGCACCAATGAGATTTGAGGCCTAAAGTGGTGATTAGCACTGCAATGGTTGAGGTTCTGACGTAAAATCTAAAAAAAAAAAAAAAAACAGCAAGTGACCACAATTTTGAAACTACACCCCTCAAGGAAGGTAACAAGAGGTACAGTGAGTACTTATACCTGACAGTTTTTTTCAACAGTGAGCTTTAAAATGAAAAAAAAATTCACTAAAATGCTGGGGTTACCCAATTTTTTTACATTTTCACAAGGGGTAATTGGAGAAATTGGGTTACAAATTTTGGAGGGCTTTTCCCCCTGACTATAAAAATACATCCACATATGGGGTAACGTGCTGGGTGGGCGTACAACAAGGCTCAGAAGTCATCGAGGTCACTTTGTATTTGTGGCCTACGGCATATCAGTAGCTGACGGTTACAAACATTCCGAGGAAAATACAAGAATGAAACACCCACATGTGACACCATTACAGGAAGTACCCACCCTGAGGAATGGGTATATGGCTAAAGAGGACATTTTGAATGCTTAGGTGTTTCCTAAATTTATTTTCCAGGAACGGATGAAGGGTAGCTTTTGAAAATTGCAATTTTCAACATATGCTTTGCTTCATCTTTCTGGGAACAACTAACATGTGACTCTGAATTGTCACCTGGAAATACGACAGAGCTCATGAGGAAGAACTCTTCGCATTTGAGGCCGATGTTTCTTAGGGACCTAACAGTTACATACATTCAGAGGAAAATACAAGAAAGGAACACCCACATGTGAGAATATTACAAACAGTACACCCCCTAGGGAAGGTGTATAGGGGTGAAGTGGAGATTTGGAACAGACTGGTGTTCCCTAAATTTATTTTCCAGGAATGGATGAAGTGTACTATGGGGAGGGGGGATGAAAATTGCAATTTTAATACTGATATGCCAATTCCCAGAATGATGACCCAGAGTATAGCCAAAAGTAAAAATGATGCCCGCCCCAAAGCCTATGCCCTGAATCATCATTCTGGGAATGTGATGTGTGTGGCCGTCCCTATTCTGTTACCTCAAATGCGCACCCCGCTCAGGTGAGGTGAGAGCACTGCGCATTTGAGGCAACTGCAAACCCCCAATGCTGTTCACTCTGTGTCCCAGAGTCAACAGCATTGGGGGTTGCTGTTGACTCTCTTACACTGCTGGACAGTGTAGGTTAACCCTTTGGGCGGTATACACTATATACAGCTATCTACAGGCAGCTGTATATAGGGTATTTACAGAAGAAGAAGTCCGCTTACCTCCCTTCAGTCCTGGCTGGGTCCATGTAGCTCCGCCCCCTAGTGATGACATCATTAGGGGGGGGCGGAACTTTAGACGGGAGCCAGGCTGGTAAGGGTGTGAGGCTCTGTTCACATTGCACATTTTGTAAAATGTGAACAGACCCATCTGGCAGTGTCTTCCCAGACAAGGAGACTCCAGCGATTGCTAAACTACAACTTCCAGCATGCCTAGACAGCCGAAGGCTGGGAGTTGTAGTTTTGCAACAATTGGAGGCTCCCTGTTTGGGAAGACATTGCATTATGGGCGCTCTCCCCAGCGGAGAGTGCCAAAAATGTACTAACCAATTTTTTGTGTTTTTTTTTTCTTCTCGTTTCAGATGCTAACCCCCAATTATTACCCCGGTACCCACCGCCACAGGGGTGCAGGGAAGAGGCGGTACCAACAGGTTTGGAGCTTCAAAAATGGTGCTCCCAGGCCTAGGCGGTAACAGGCTGGTGTTATTTAGGCTGGGGAGGGCCAGTAACAATGGTCCTTGCCCACCCTGGTAACGTCAGGCTGTTGCTGCTTGGTTGATATCTGGCTGAGAATAAAAATACGGGGAACCCTATGCGTTTATTTATTTATCTATGTATAAAAAAAAATACTTATAGGGTTCCCTGTATTTTTTTTGACTCTCCGAGCCTGTTGGTGCCATCTCTTCCCGGCACCCCTGTGGCGGTGGGTACCGGGGTAATAATTGGGGGTTAGCGCTAGCTGTTTTTGGGGCTAACACTAAGCCCCGGCTTAGTAATGGATTCAATCTATTAGACAGCTTCCACTACTAAGCCTGAAAATTCTATAAAAAAAACACGACACATTGGAAAAATTATTTTATTTTAAAAAACACTCCCCCACAGACCTCGTTAGCCATTTTATAAAAATGAAAAATAATCCAGTTCATCTGCAGTAGTCCTCCAAATCAGCCGTAATCCTGTGGGGAGAACGCCCATAATGCGATGTCTTCCCAAACAGAGAGCCTCCAATTGTTGCAAAACTACAACTCCCAGAATGCCCTTTGGGAGTTGTAGTTTAGCAACAGCTGGAGTCTCCCTGTCTGGGAGGACACTGCCAGAAGGGTCTGTTCACATTATACAAAACGGACAACGTGAACAGAGCCTCACACCCTTACCAGCCTGGCTCCTGGCTGTAGCTCCACCCCTAATTATGTCATCACTAGGGGGTGGAGCTACACAGACCCAGCAGGGACAGGGAGGGAGGGAGGTAAGTGGACCTTGACTTCTGTATACACTATATACAGCTATCTATAGATAGCTGTATATTCTGTATACCGCCCAAAGGGGCTATAGGAGCAGGGAGTCCTGTCAGTATAGTGACAGGATTCCTGGCACCTGTACAGTATACACCAGTACACTATGCACTCCTGTATACTATTTAGTCGAGGGAGGTGAGAAGCGAGCTGATTGGCTGCTATGGGCAACTGGGCAACTTTTCCTCTGGACAGGTTTTGATAAATCTCCCCCATAAAGAGCACATTACTTATTTCCAGGCTGAAATGACCATGATGTCACTTTACCTAATTTCAACCTCTACATAAAATGCTGTCATCTCCTCTTACAACTAACCCCCCAAACACAAAACCCCAAACTAATCCCCCAAATCTATCTATCTACCTATCAAGGAAAAAGCTCCCCTGCTGTCCTTATGACTCGCATGTCTCTGGGGCTGTGGATGGCCTAGAGTAGTCAGTTTCGTGCAGGATTAAGTGGTGTTTGGGCATGCAGTCACATAAAGTGTGTGATCTATTAATTAAGGAGGAAGGTACACTATAAAGAACACTCCTGAATGCTAACCTGTCTCATGGCCTTGTGAGCAATGCAGTCGTTACACACAAAATCCTGACAATGGCTAGTGTAAGGTCGGGTTCACACGGCAGAATTTCTGCACTGAATTCTGCATGAAAATTCTCCATGAATTCATAGCCAATACACTTCAATGGGATTCCGCTGTCCCATTCACACAGCAGAATTTCTGCTGCAGACTTTTCACTGCAGGAATTCCATTGAAGTGAATTGGCTATAAATTCATGCAGAATTTTCATGCCGATTTTCGTGCAGAATTCCATGCAGAAATTCTGCCGTGTGAACATAGCCTAATTGTTAGCCCATATTCACACTGCAGAATTTCTGTACCAGATTCCACATTGGAATTCGGCACAGAGATTCCACTGCATCAGAGTCCTGTTGAATTCAACGGGATTCTGCTGCTCTGTGCACACAGTGAAATTTCTGTGCCAGATGATTCCAGCATGAAAATTCAATTTTCCGTGTCCGCACAAAGAATGAACATGTTCATACTTTGTGCGGAGACTGCACGGAATGCATAGCCGTCTATGAGATGGCGCAATCCCGTAAGGTCCTTGCACCGGCAGATTATGCCGGTTCCTGCACTCTCAGAAATGTCCTCAAGGAGATTCTCTGTGCGGACATTCCAACATGTGAACATAGCCTAAGGAGGGCATTAGGTGGACAGCCTGGATGAAGGACAGAGTGGAGCTGCAGCTTCATATTGTAATTAATAAGAGAGCAGTGCACAGAGAATCTTCCTGGAAGGGCAGATTGCTGGTCTCGGACGGGTGACCTTCATTTGAATGAAAAGGTTTTTTAAAATAAATATTGGGAAATAATTAAAGGGGTTTGCCTTTTTATGGTAAAATTATTCAGTCTACTGTAACTGGGAGGTTATGTCATGTAGTCACTGATACGTGCTATTGCTGTGCCCTGTAGTGCAGATATAAGTGGCCACTCCCCTTTGCTGTGCCGCACTGCTTGTCGCTTTGAATGATGATACCCTCCATAATATTGCTGAGCATGGTGCCGAATGCGACAGGCATATCAGGAAAATATATACAGAATATGCCCTCGATAGATATATACAGAATAGGTACAGGAAGCTGAGGGAGGTGCATGGTCACGTGGTGCGACATGTTTGGCCATATTATGAATGGGATCTCAGTTCACAGTGCAAATTGGAATGGTTGCTATGAGCAACTGCACCATTCTTCCTCTGCACAGGTTTTGATACAGTTCCCCCTCTAATCTTTGCAATGCATTCAAAATCTCTAATGAGACCAGGGAGATCTTATTATTCCATGCTGTATATCCAATTTGATGCAGAGGCACACAAGGTATTTTCTCACAGATTCATAGGGTCAGATAAAAAGTCAGATTACATAGGTACTCTTCCATGGAAGAACTGCTGCATTACCGTCATAAATACTATGTAGCAGTGTCAGGATATAAAAAATTGGTATAATGTGGAAACCAAGTAACCCAACAGATACAGACATAATCTTGCAATATGACTGGTCTAGACTTTGATACATGGCTAATGCATATAATAAGGGTTTCCAGATGTGCAGAAGATACTATAGTGTAGTATAATAACTGGAGATCCATAAAATACTATATAATGCCCTTCTGGGCACTTGACATACCTGTATATCATGGGACAGGTGAGGGAAATATGCTGCTGGCCTGCAGAGTCGGGTCAACGTCATATCCAGCAGATGCCTGTTTCTATCAGCAGCTGACATCTGCTGGTAATGACGGACATCGGAGATTGCTCCAAAGTCTGTAATTTAAATAGCTAAATGCCACAATCAATACCGATCATAATCCGGGGTAATCCGTCAAAAGTTTTTTTTTTGTTTTTTTTTTGTTTTTTTTTAGAAGAATGCCCATTCTACTTTATAGAAAAAAAATAAGCCGTTATTTATCTCCAGCGCTCCCGCTGTGCTTCTGGCGTCCTGCCCCACTCCGCGGCTGCAAACCTCTTCCTGTAAGAAAGAGGGTGATAGTCCCTACACTGAACAACAAGCAAGGGTGTTAAGAAGCAACAAATAGTCCAGATCAATAACACACAGACAAAAATGGTGTCTAATTGGAAGAAAAAGAGTTTAAAGATGCAAGATAAAGGGTCAGAACCAGGGACAAAACAGTCAGGACAGACAACCCTAGAGAGTAGCATATAGGAACGTAGAGAAACAAGAATGCTAGTGACTGAATAAACCTCAATCATAGTACAGACTAGAAACACTAGGTAGTTTAAATATTCCACCTATAGAAGGCTGGGGCGATCTGGCCTTGGCTCATTGGCCCAGTGCCCACACCTCTGTATAGAACAAGCTGACAATGTAATTTAATCATCAGGATGATGAGAGGTGCAGCGACTGTCTCAAAGGGAGGACCAGAGACATCATCGGAACCCGGATGGGGACATTTATATGCAATCATTAGGTAATGCAATTGCATAGCATTATACAGTGAGATCGTCGATCTACTGATACAGCCTGGCTAAGCCAGGCTGCTTCAGTGACTCAGCGATAAGTGACCAGAGGTAGCGAAGGGGATCTTCGCAGAGGTCCGATGAGCTCCCTGAACTGGTAGAATTTTTTACTTTAGCACTAAGTGGGATTGCCGTTATGAAACGAGCACAGCTACTGAACTCCTTTCAAAGTCACTTAACGCTACAGGGCAAACATGTACACCCTGATGGGTTAAAGGAAATCTGTCATCAGTGTCACCTGCACTAACCTGTTGGTACAGACAGGTAGTGCAGGTGACACTGATGACAACGGTATTAACCTTGTTTTGTTTCGTGCTTTCTTTCTCCAGCAATCCTCTTCGGTATCTTCAGCTCCGGGCCCGACTTGGAGCATGGGCGGAGCTTAGTGATGTCTCTGCTGCTGTTCTCTGCTGGGTCCCACAGCGGTGACGTCACTAAGCTCCGCCCATGCTCCAAGTCGGGCCCGGAGCTAAAGATACGGAAGAGAACGAATGCCAGAGAATGAAAGCACAGAACCGGACAAGGTTAGTACCTTTTGTTATTAGTGGCACCTGCACTACCTAACTGTACCAACAGGTTAGTGCAGATGACACTGATGACAGATTTCCTTTAAGTACCGGACGTATCCTTAACAGGTCAAAAAAATGTGTAATTTGTCATGTTTTCTTCATAGGTTGAATTGACCTAATTTTAAGACCTTCTAATAACCACTTGTCCTTATATGTAAAACCATATACAGTAATGCAAGGAGGGTGTAGTTTCTTTGTCTTATGACTGTATACTATATTTACTATATTATAGTCCTTACAGTAGAGTAAAAAAGAAAACGGCACTCGCCATTTGTGGCAAAAACTTCTCATATCTTTATTATCTTCTGTGCATCTTAGAACCTTGCAGCGGGGGCAAGACTGACAATTCTGTTGATTGTTCCCCTGTCCGTCTGGAAGCAGTGACCCGCTGCAAGGTTCTGCAAAAATGTACGGAAGATAATAAAGATTTCTGAAGTTTTTGCCACGAATGGTGAGTGCTGTTTTCTTTTGTTTTTTTTTCATGTAAGGTTATTATTGGTTTTGGTAAACCTAAATTGTACAACAATAATGTATGAAAGGCATAACATGGTACATCGTTAGTGGCAACATAGCTGTTACGCCGAGCGCTCCGGGTCCCCGCTCCTCCCCGGAGCGCTCGCTACACTTCCCTCACTGCAGCGCCCCGGTCGGTTCCACGGACCCGGGGCGCTGCGTTACCACCTCCGGCCGGGATGCGATTCGCGATGCGGGTAGCGCCCGCTCGCGATGCGCACCCCGGCTCCCGTACCTTACTCGCTCCCCGTCAGTTCTGTCCCGGCGCGCGCGGCCCCGCTCCCTAGGGCGCGCGCGCGCCGGGTCTTTGCGATTTAAAGGGCCACTGCACCGCTGATTGGTGCAGTGGTTCCAATTAGTGTTTACACCTGTGCACTTCCCTATATCACCTCACTTCCCCTTCACTCCCTCGCCGGATCTTGTTGCCCTAGTGCCAGTGAAAGCGTTCCTTGTGTGTTCCTTGCCTGTGATTCCAGACCTTCTGCCGTTGCCCCTGACTACGATCCTTGCTGCCTGCCCCGACCTTCTGCTACGTCCGACCTTGCTTCTGTCTACTCCCTTGTACCGCGCCTATCTTCAGCAGCCAGAGAGGTTGAGCCGTTGCTAGGGGATACGACCTGGTCACTACCGCCGCAGCAAGACCATCCCGCTTTGCGGCGGGCTCTGGTGAAAACCAGTAGTGACTTAGAACCGATCCTCTAGCACGGTCCACGCCAATCCCTCTCTGGCACAGAGGATCCACTACCTGCCAGCCGGCATCGTGACAGTAGATCCGGCCATGGATCCCGCTGAAGTTCCTCTGCCAGTTGTCGCTGACCTCACCACGGTGGTCGCCCAGCAGTCACAACAGATTGCGCAACAAGGCCAACAGCTGTCTCAACTGACTGTTATGCTACAACAGTTACTACCACAGCTCCAGCAATCATCTCCTCCGCCAGCTCCTGTACCTCCTCCGCAGCGAGTGGCCGCTTCTGGAATACGACTATCCTTGCCGGATAAATTTGATGGGGACTCTAAGTTTTGCCGTGGCTTTCTTTCCCAATGTTCATTACACTTGGAGATGATGTCGGACCAGTTCCCCACTGAAAGGTCTAAGGTGGCTTTCGTAGTCAGCCTGCTGTCTGGAAAAGCCCTGGCTTGGGCCACACCGCTCTGGGACCGCAATGACCCCGTCACTGCCTCTGTACACTCCTTCTTCTCGGAAATTCGAAGTGTCTTTGAGGAACCTGCCCGAGCCTCTTCTGCTGAGACTGCCCTGTTGAACCTGGTCCAGGGTAATTCTTCCGTTGGCGAGTATGCCGTACAGTTCCGTACCCTTGCTTCAGAATTATCCTGGAATAATGAGGCACTCTGCGCGACCTTTAAAAAAGGCCTATCCAGCAACATTAAAGATGTTCTGGCCGCACGAGAAATCCCTGCTAACCTACATGAACTCATCCATCTTGCCACTCGCATTGACATGCGTTTTTCCGAACGGCGTCAGGAGCTCCGCCAGGATATGGACTCTGTTCGCACGAGGCGTTTCTTCTCCCCGGCTCCTCTCTCCTCTGGTCCCCTGCAATCTGTTCCTGTGCCTCCCGCCGTGGAGGCTATGCAGGTCGACCGGTCTCGCCTGACACCCCAAGAGAGGACACGACGCCGCATGGAGAATCTCTGCCTGTACTGTGCTAGTACCGAACACTTCCTGAAGGATTGTCCTATCCGTCCTCCCCGCCTGGAAAGACGTCCGCTGACTCCGCACAAAGGTGAGACAGTCCTTGATGTCTACTCTGCTTCTCCACGTCTTACTGTGCCTGTGCGGATGTCTGCCTCTGCCTTCTCCTTCTCTGCTGTGGCCTTCTTGGACTCTGGATCTGCAGGAAATTTCATCTTAGCCTCTCTCGTCAACAAGTTCAACATCCCGGTGACCAGTCTCGCCAGACCCCTCTACATCAATTGTGTAAACAATGAAAGATTGGACTGTACTATACGTTTCCGCACGGAGCCCCTTCTAATGTGCATCGGATCTCATCACGAGAGGATTGAACTGTTGGTCCTCCCCAATTGCACTTCTGAAATCCTTCTTGGACTTCCCTGGCTTCAACTCCATTCCCCAATCCTGGATTGGTCCACTGGGGAGATCAAGAGTTGGGGGCCCTCTTGTTCCAAGGACTGCTTAAAACCGGTTCCCAGTAAACCTTGCCGTGTCCCTGTGCTTCCTCATGTAACCGGTCTCCCTAAGGCCTATATGGACTTTGCGGACGTTTTTTGCAAAAAACAAGCTGAGACTCTACCTCCTCACAGGCCTTATGATTGTCCCATTGACCTCCTCCCGGGCACTACTCCACCCCGGGGCAGAATCTATCCTCTGTCCGTCCCAGAGACTCTTGCCATGTCTGAATACGTCCAAGAAAATTTAAAAAAGGGCTTTATCCGTAAATCCTCCTCTCCTGCCGGAGCCGGATTTTTCTTTGTGTCCAAAAAAGATGGCTCTCTACGTCCTTGCATTGACTACCGCGGTCTTAATAAAATCACGGTTAAGAACCGCTACCCCCTACCCCTCATCTCTGAACTCTTTGATCGTCTCCAAGGTGCCCATATTTTTACCAAACTGGACTTAAGAGGTGCTTATAATCTCATCCGCATCAGAGAGGGGGATGAATGGAAAACGGCATTTAACACCAGAGATGGACACTTTGAGTATCTGGTCATGCCCTTTGGTCTATGCAACGCCCCTGCCGTCTTCCAAGACTTTGTTAATGAAATTTTTCGTGATCTACTATACTCCTGTGTTGTTGTATATCTGGACGATATCCTGATTTTTTCTGCCAATCTAGAAGAACACCGCCAGCATGTCCGTATGGTTCTTCAGAGACTTCGTGATAATCAACTCTATGCCAAAATAGAGAAATGTCTGTTTGAATGCCAATCTCTTCCTTTTCTAGGATACTTGGTCTCTGGCCAGGGACTACAAATGGACCCAGATAAACTCTCTGCCGTCTTAGATTGGCCACGCCCCTCCGGACTCCGTGCCATCCAACGTTTTTTGGGGTTCGCCAATTATTACAGGCAATTTATTCCACATTTTTCTACCATTGTGGCTCCTATTGTGGCTTTAACAAAAAAAAATGCCGATCCCAAGTCCTGGCCTCCTCAAGCGGAAGACGCCTTTAAACGACTCAAGTCTGCCTTTTCTTCGGCTCCCGTGCTCTCCAGACCTGACCCATCTAAACCCTTCCTATTGGAGGTTGATGCCTCCTCAGTGGGAGCTGGAGCTGTCCTTCTACAAAAAAACTCTTCCGGGCATGCTGTTACTTGTGGTTTTTTTTCCAGGACCTTCTCTCCGGCGGAGAGGAACTACTCCATCGGGGATCGAGAGCTTCTAGCCATTAAATTAGCACTTGAGGAATGGAGGCATCTGCTGGAGGGATCAAGATTTCCAGTTATTATTTACACCGATCACAAGAACCTCTCCTACCTCCAGTCTGCCCAACGGCTGAATCCTCGTCAGGCCAGGTGGTCTCTGTTCTTTGCCCGATTTAATTTTGAAATTCACTTTCGGCCTGCTGATAAAAACATTAGGGCCGATGCTCTCTCTCGTTCCTCAGATGCCTCTGAAATTGAACTCTCTCCTCAACACATCATTCCTCCTGACTGCCTGATTTCCACTTCTCCAGCCTCCATCAGGCAAACTCCTCCAGGAAAGACCTTTGTTTCTCCACGCCAACGCCTTGGGATCCTCAAATGGGGTCACTCCTCCCATCTCGCAGGTCATGCGGGCATCAAGAAATCTGTGCAACTCATCTCTCGCTTCTATTGGTGGCCGACTCTAGAGACTGATGTGGTGGACTTTGTGCGAGCCTGCACTATCTGTGCCCGGGATAAGACTCCTCGCCAGAAGCCCGCTGGTTTTCTTCATCCTCTACCTGTCCCCGAACAACCTTGGTCTCTGATTGGTATGGATTTTATTACTGACTTACCCCCATCCCATGGCAACACTGTTATTTGGGTGGTCGTTGATCGATTCTCCAAAATGGCACATTTCATCCCTCTTCCTGGCCTTCCTTCAGCGCCTCAGTTGGCTAAACAATTTTTTGTACACATTTTTCGTCTTCACGGGTTGCCTACACAGATCGTCTCGGATAGAGGCGTCCAATTTGTGTCTAAATTCTGGAGGGCTCTCTGTAAACAACTCAAGATTAAATTAAATTTTTCTTCTGCATACCATCCTCAATCCAATGGACAAGTAGAGAGAATTAACCAGATCTTGGGTGACTATTTACGACATTTTGTTTCCTCCCGCCAGGATGACTGGGCAGATCTTCTACCTTGGGCCGAATTCTCGTATAATTTCAGAATCTCTGAATCTTCCTCCAAATCTCCGTTTTTCGTGGTGTACGGCCGTCACCCTCTTCCCCCCCTCCCTACCCCCTTGCCCTCTGGTCTGCCCGCTGTGGATGAAATTTCTCGTGATCTTTCCACCATATGGAAAGAGACCCAAAATTCTCTCTTACAGGCTTCTTCTCGCATGAAGAGATTCGCAGATAAGAAAAGAAGAGCTCCTCCCATTTTTTCCCCTGGAGACAAGGTATGGCTCTCCGCTAAATATGTCCGTTTCCGTGTCCCGAGCTATAAGTTGGGACCACGCTATCTTGGTCCTTTTAAAGTTTTGTGTCAAATTAATCCTGTCTCTTACAAACTTCTTCTTCCTCCTTCTCTTCGTATCCCTAATGCCTTTCACGTCTCTCTTCTTAAACCTCTCATCCTCAACCGTTTTTCTCCTAAATCTGTTCCTCCCACTCCTGTTTCCGGCTCCTCGGACATCTTCTCTGTCAAAGAGATTTTGGCCTCTAAAAAGGTCAGGGGAAGAACTTTTTTTTTAGTGGATTGGGAGGGTTGTGGTCCAGAAGAGAGGTCCTGGGAACCTGAGGACAATATCCTGGACAAAAGTCTGATCCTCAGGTTCTCAGGCCCCAAGAAGAGGGGGAGACCCAAGGGGGGGGGTACTGTTACGCCGAGCGCTCCGGGTCCCCGCTCCTCCCCGGAGCGCTCGCTACACTTCCCTCACTGCAGCGCCCCGGTCGGTTCCACGGACCCGGGGCGCTGCGTTACCACCTCCGGCCGGGATGCGATTCGCGATGCGGGTAGCGCCCGCTCGCGATGCGCACCCCGGCTCCCGTACCTTACTCGCTCCCCGTCAGTTCTGTCCCGGCGCGCGCGGCCCCGCTCCCTAGGGCGCGCGCGCGCCGGGTCTTTGCGATTTAAAGGGCCACTGCACCGCTGATTGGTGCAGTGGTTCCAATTAGTGTTTACACCTGTGCACTTCCCTATATCACCTCACTTCCCCTTCACTCCCTCGCCGGATCTTGTTGCCCTAGTGCCAGTGAAAGCGTTCCTTGTGTGTTCCTTGCCTGTGATTCCAGACCTTCTGCCGTTGCCCCTGACTACGATCCTTGCTGCCTGCCCCGACCTTCTGCTACGTCCGACCTTGCTTCTGTCTACTCCCTTGTACCGCGCCTATCTTCAGCAGCCAGAGAGGTTGAGCCGTTGCTAGGGGATACGACCTGGTCACTACCGCCGCAGCAAGACCATCCCGCTTTGCGGCGGGCTCTGGTGAAAACCAGTAGTGACTTAGAACCGATCCTCTAGCACGGTCCACGCCAATCCCTCTCTGGCACAGAGGATCCACTACCTGCCAGCCGGCATCGTGACAATAGCAGTGTCTAAAGACAATAAAGCCAGTAGTGTCCGGGTACCAGTAAACAGTAACAAGTACAATACTTAACATAAAGAAGCCCTTCTATAAACACAGAACAGAAGGTAGAGACCTGAAGCAAGCAGTGCAATGGGAAAAGAAGAAAGGGTAGAAGTGTGACAAAAAAGAGAACAAGGGAAGGTGGGAGATAGACAGGGGGAGGGGGAAGAACAGCAGACTCCCGACATGGTGGACACCTTGCAGGTCGGGATGCTCCTGCTGAAGAGAGTAGTCTTTAAAACATCCAAAGGAGGTAAGAGAAGAGTGGAGCAACAACACTAATGAGAAGGGGAGGACTAGGCAAGGAGGTGCAGACACCTGAATTTGTTAGAGGAGAGGAAGTGGATTAACGGGGCCAACAGCTTATAATGTTTGTCTACCTAGTCCATAGAAACTGCCTTTGTAGGGAGGTCTCTTCCATGTAGGTAGGTCACTTCTCGAAGCCAGTCTGAGAGGAAGGGAGATCTGGGGACCATCATAGGTGGGGAATCACTGTTTTTGCTGCAAGAAGCAAACATTGAAGGAGGGATTTAGTCCAGTGGAAAAGAGGGTCTGGTAGGATGGAGAGCAGGAGAGGCAAGGGGTCTAGGGGTAAGGTAATGGAGGTTATCCTGCTAATCATATCAAGAACATCAGTCCGAGATGTCTGGCATTTAGGACAAAAGAGCCAAATATGCAACATTGCGCCACCTGTGTTTCCACATTTCCAAAATGTGTCTAGGATAGAGGGATAAAACCAAGAAAGGAAGGCTGCGACCCTATACCACCTAGTCAGAATCTTATAATTGGTCTCCTGAGCCTAGCACGATGTGGAGGTTTTGTGGTATATGGTCAGAGACTTCTACCAGTCCTCTTTACTAACAGGGGAACGGGAGATTTTGGAAAGAGTCTAGGAAGAGACCATACAAGATACTGACAGGTTTGGGGATTGGCGAGGAGGAAGCCAGAATGTCTGAAATGGCAATGACAATTTTGTGTTGTACATTTGTAGTCTCTACCTTCTTCCATGGCCAGCACTCCACTCCACCCATTCGGTTCGGGCGTTTTTAATTAGCAGGAGACTGCATAAGGGTTTCCTCCTTACATTCTCCCAGCCCTCTGGTAGGGAGCACATGGTAGGTGTTCACACTGGTGTGGTTCTCTGTGGCAGCCATTGTTTCTGTCATGCTTTGTCTGTGGGGTGGTGCGGCCCAAATCCAGGGGCTTAGTCGGGCAGCAGTGGGGCTGCCTGGCCACTGGGTCCTCCCCTTGTGGGCATGGTGTCTTGGAGGCAGTGGTCGCTGCCCGGCGCTACACCATTGTTAGTTTAGGGACCCACTCTGACTAGGTGGCCTTGACGTGGCGAGTGGGCATGTACTTTTTGATCAAAATGTATGCTAACCCCCTGTTAGTTTTTTAAATTATGCTGAGAAGCAAGTAGATCAAAATACAAATGGCGGATGTGCGGCAGATGTGTGACGTCCCCGCTCCGGGACCCAGCAGAGAAGAGCAGCGGAGACATCACTAAGCTCCGCCCATGCTCCAACCTGTTAGTTTTTTTTTAATTATGCTGAGAAGCAAGTAGATCAAAATACAAATGGTGGATGTGCAGCTATGTTTCTCTATTTGTGTTGTTCAAATGGCAATAAAGTGTGATAAATGCGAAGGTTCTCCTTGGAGGCCTCATAAAAGCTTCATAGTTGGGTGTGGTGAACATGGACAATAGGGAGGTAGTACCATCTGGAAAAAAGGTTGGGCAAGTCCGGTTTTCTTTTCTACTCTTCTCTAAGGACTGTACTAGAGGACTGGTGCAGCTTTCCTATTAATGTGAAGCGCAATATACCAGTAGTGTCAGACGGAATCTACTGTACTACATTGTATACATGTATTATTACTACTGGAAATATGTAGGATGCTACAATATAACAACTGGAAAAACTATTGGAGAAACATAAGATGCTATATTATAATTAATAGAAATACATAATATACTACTGCATAATATTAATACTAGAGATACGTAACATGAGTTTGGACTGCCCACTTGCAGGGGTTTCCCTCCTCAGCTTGTAATTGCCTGAGCGGGCAGTTAGCATGCTGACCCCAAACAAAGCAAGCGCTGTGCAACAGGACCAGCTCCAGGAGAATGGCAGCAGGAGAAAAGAAGCTAAGTAGATTTTTCAATCCTGACAAAAAAACGGATACAGTCAAAAAAAAGGCGTGAGTCAATAGCTGACTCTGTATGGCTCATTAAATGGTATGAGATACAGCACAGGTCCAGCAGGGATACAGCAGCAGCTGGTTTTGAAAGTCTCCTGCAGGATCGGGCTCCCGGAGACTGGAAAAGTGATATAAACGCACTCTTTGGAAAGAGGGTGAGACTGGCACAGAACCGAAACTGGTGATGCAAGGTGAAACACCATCAGAATTTGACTTGCGGACCATTGGTTTCTTTCATGTGGAAGACATATTAGAACTTAACGGTGTTTGATAAGGTATTGAAGTTTTGTCGTTTTTTTTCTCCTTTTGTATTTAAATACTGTTTCACACAATTTGTATGTTTTTTCATCCCTTAATTTATTTTTGTAAACTACGTCCTGTACCTTCATATATTAAAGTCAATACCTATATTTTGCCTTGATGAGCTAAAGAATCTAATCCCCATAGAGTACAAATGGCTTGTGTGTTACCATTTTTGTACTAGAGAGCGCAGTGTCACAATGCCGGCTGGCAGGAGGTGGATCCTCTGTGCCAGAGAGGGATTGGCGTGGACCGTGCTAGTGGACCGGTTCTAAGTTACTACTGGTATTCACCAGAGCCCGCCGCAAAGCGGGATGGTCTTGCTGCGGCGGTAGTAACCAGGTCGTATCCACTAGCAACGGCTCAACCTCTCTGACTGCTGAAGATAGGCGCGGTACAAGGGAGTAGACAAGAGCAAGGTCGGACGTAGCAGAAGGTCGGGGCAGGCAGCAAGGATCGTAGTCAGGGGCAACGGCAAGAGGTCTGGAACACAGGCTAGGAACACACAAGGGAACGCTTTCACTGGCACGATGGCAACAAGATCCGGCGAGGGAGTGCAGGGGAAGTGAGGTATACATAGGGAGTGCACAGGTGAACACACTAATTGGAACCACTGCGCCAATCAGGGGCGCAGTGGCCCTTTAAATCGCAGAGACCCGGCGCGCGCGCGCCCTAGGGAGCGGGGCCGCGCGCGCCGGGACAAGACCGACGGAGAGCGAGTCAGGTATGGGAGCCGGGGTGCGCATCGCGAGCGGGCGCCACCCGCATCGCGAATCGCATCCCGGCTGGAGGCGGTATCGCAGCGCACCCGGTCAGTGGATCTGACCGGGGCGCTGCAGTAGCGAGGGTGTTGCGAGCGCTCCGGGGAGGAGCGGGGACCCGGAGCGCTCGGCGTAACACGCAGTGTGTGGGGACTTGTGCATTTGAACTGTGGAGTCCTGTCTGGCAAGAGTGATGGGTGGTAGCACGGTTTTGGGGTGTGTGTTACTCTTTTGGGGCCAATTGCAATAGGTATGTGTGTGAAAGTGAAGACTGGAGAGAGTCGGAACACATGGACCTACGAACAGTGGTTTGTGATCAAAATAAATAGCAGTGTATTTTTGAGGGAAGCAGTGAACATGATGGTCACTATATGGAGGAACTTTAATCGGGGGTTTTAAGACTAACCTCTGAAGGACCAAGCCCATTTTGGTCAATTTTTGGTTTTGCATTTTTGGTTTTTCTTCCTCCCCTTCTACAAAATCATAACACTTTAAATTTTACACCTACAGACCCATATAAGGGCCTGATTTTTGCATCACCAATTGTACTTTGTAATGACATCACTTTATAACAAAATCTTCAGCCATTTAACACCAGTTTGTAACTTTTGGGGGCTTCCCTTTCTATGCACTTTTTGGTAAAAATGACACCTAATATTTATTTTGTAGGTCCATACGATTACAATGATACCCAATGTTTTTAGGTTGTGTACATGGGTGGCAGAGGGGTGTAGAAGAGTGTACATGGGTGGCAGAGGGGTGTTGGGGGTGGACAGGAGTGTATATGAGTGACAGGAGTGCACATGGGTGGCAGGAGTGTAGAGGGGTGTACATGGGTGACAGAGGGGTGTACATGGGTGTAGAAGAGTGTACATGGGTGGCAGAGGAGTGTAGAGAAGTGTACTTGGGTGACAGGGTGGTGTAGAGGAGTGTACATGGGTGGCAGAGGGGTGTAGAGAAGTGTACATGGGTGACAGGGGGGTGTAGAGGAGTGTACATGGGTGGCAGAGGGGTGTAGAGAAGTGTACATGGGTGACAGGGGGTGTAGAGGAGTGTACATGGGTGACAGATGGGTGTAGAAGAGTGTACATGGGTGGCAGATGGGTGTAGAGGAGTGTACATGGGTGACAGAGGGACGTAGGGGTGACAGAGGTGAGTAGGGGGTGACAGAGGGGTGTAGAGGAATGTACATGGGAGACAGAGGAGTGTAGAGGAGTGTACATGGGTAACAACGGTGTACATGGGAGACATAGGGGTGTACATGGGAGACTGAGGGGTGTAGAGGAGTGTACATGGGAGACAGAGGGGTGTAGAGGCGTGTACATGGGAGACAGAGGGGTGTACATGGGAGACAGAGGGGTGTAGAAGAGTGTACATGGGATACAGAGGGGTGTACATGGGAGACAGAGGGGTGTAGAGGAGTGTACAGGGGTGTACATGGGTGACAGAGGGGTGTAGAGCAGTGTACATGGGTGGCAGAGGGGTGTAGAGAAGTGTACATGGGTGACAGGGGGGTGTAGAGGAGTGTACATGGGTGGCAGAGGGGTGTAGAGAAGTGTACAAGGGTGACAGGGAGGTGTAGAGGAGTGTACATGGGTGACAGTTGGGTGTAGAAGAGTGTACATGGGTGGCAGATGGGTGTAGAGGAGTGTACATGGGTGACAGAGGGACGTAGGGGGTGACAGAGGGGAGTAGGGGTGACAGAGGGGTGTAGAGGAGTGTACATGGGAGACAGAGGAGTGTAGAGGAGTGTACATGGGTAACAGGGGTGTACATGGGAGACAGAGGGGTGTACATGGGAGACAGAGGGGTGTAGAGGAGTGTACATGGGTGACAGAGGGGTGTACATGGGAGACAGAGGAGTGTAGAGAAGTGTACATGGGAGACAGAGGGGTGTACATGGGAGACAGAGGGGTGTAGAAGAGTGTACATGGGATACAGAGGGGTGTACATGGGAGACAGAGGGGTGTAGAGGAGTGTACAGGGGTGTACATGGGTGACAGAGGGGTGTAGAGCAGTGTACATGGGTGGCAGAGGGGTGTAGAGAAGTGTACATGGGTGACAGGGGGTGTAGAGGAGTGTACATGGGTGGCAGAGGGGTGTAGAGAAGTGTACAAGGGTGACAGGGAGGTGTAGAGGAGTGTACATGGGTGACAGTTGGGTGTAGAAGTGTACATGGGTGGCAGATGGGTGTAGAGGAGTGTACATGGGTGACAGAGGGACGTAGGGGGTGACAGAGGGGAGTAGGGGTGACAGAGGGGTGTAGAGGAGTGTACATGGGAGACAGAGGGGTGTAGAGGAGTGTACATGGGAGACAGAGGGGTGTACATGGGAGACAGAGGGGTGTAGAAGAGTGTACATGGGATACAGAGGGGTGTACATGGGAGACAGAGGGGTGTAGAGGAGTGTACAGGGGTGTACATGGGTGACAGAGGGGTGTAGAGCAGTGTACATGGGTGGCAGAGGGGTGTAGAGAAGTGTACATGGGTGACAGGGGGGTGTAGAGGAGTGTACATGGGTGGCAGAGGGGTGTAGAGAAGTGTACAAGGGTGACAGGGAGGTGTAGAGGAGTGTACATGGGTGACAGTTGGGTGTAGAAGAGTGTACATGGGTGGCAGATGGGTGTAGAGGAGTGTACATGGGTGACAGAGGGACGTAGGGGGTGACAGAGGGGAGTAGGGGTGACAGAGGGGTGTAGAGGAGTGTACATGGGAGACAGAGGAGTGTACATGGGTAACAGGGGTGTACATGGGAGACAGAGGGGTGTACATGGGAGACAGAGGGGTGTAGAGGAGTGTACATGGGTGACAGAGGAGTGTAGAGAAGTGTACATGGGAGACAGAGAGTTGTACATGGGAGACAGAGGGGTGTAGAGGAGTGTAAATGGGTGATAGGGGTGTTCATGGGAGACAGAGGGGTGTAGTGGAGTGTACATGGGAGACAGAGGGGTGTACATGGGAGACAGAGAGGTGTAGAAGAGTGTACATGGGAGACAGATGGGTGTACATGGGAGACAGAGAGGTGTAGAAGAGTGTACATGGGTGACAGGGGTGTACATGGGAGACAGAGGGGTGTAGAGGGGTGTCCATGGGTGACAGAGGGGTGTACATGGGTGACAGAGGGGTGTAAAGGAGTGTACATGGGAGACAGAGAGGTGTAGAAGAGTGTACATGGGTGACAGGGGTGTACATGGGAGACAGAGGGGTGTAGATGAGAGACAGAGGGGTGTACATGGGAGACAGGAGTCTATACGGGTGACAGGGGTGTACACGGGAGACAGAGCGGTGTACATGGGAGGCAGAGGCGTGTACATGGGAGACAGAGGGGTGTGCATGTCAGACAGAGGGGTATACATGAGCGACAGTGGTGTAGAGGAGTGTACATGGGTGACAGGGGGGGTGTACATGAGAGACATGAGTGTACACGGGTGACAGGGGTGTACATGGGAGACAGAGGGGTGTACATGGGAGACAGTGGCGTGTACATGGGCGTAGAGGAGTGTACATGGGTGACAGGGGTGTACATGGGAGACAGAGGGGTGTAGAGGAGTGTACATGGGAGACAGAGGGTTGTACATGGGAGACAGAGAGGTGTAGAAGAGTGTACATGGGAGACAGAGGGGTGTACATGGGAGACAGAGAGACGTAGAAGAGTTTACATGGGTGACAGGGGTGTACATGGGAGACAGAGGGGTATAGAGGGGTGTCCATGGGTGACAGAGAGGTGTACATAGGTGAAAGAGGGGTGTAGAAGAGTGTACATGGGTGACAGGGAGGTGTAGAAGAGTGTACATGGGTGACAGGGGTGTTCATGGGTGACAGAGGGGTGTACATGGGAGACAGAGGGGTGTAGAGAGGTGTACATGAGACACAGAGGGGTGTACATGGGAGACAGGAGTGGACATGGATGACATGGGTTAAAGGGGGGGTGGACATGTTCACATATTCACTGGGCCGCTGGGAAGAGGGGGACGCTGGGGCACGGGTCATTACACCTGCACGGGAATCCGGCAGAGCACCGCCAGGGCACTCATTCATTGTGCCGCAGGGGGGACTCTGGGGCAAGGGTCACTACATTGCCGGGTACGGGTCACTACACTGCCGGGGCACTCACTCACTGGGCCGCAGGGGGGAGGGGGCTGCAGAGGGACACTGGGGGATGCTGTGTGCACACGCACAGCAAAGCGCACACATACTTCGCATCGCCCCCTGCAGCGCCGTGAGTCACAGGTGCGGCAGGCAGGGGCGGGAAATTTTAAATAAATCTTGGCTGCTGACAGCAACCGGGACCCACCGGGTATAAAGTGTTCTCAGCTCGTGAGCATGCTTCAAACTACGGTAACAAGACCAGGGTGTACAGGTTCGCCCTTGGTCCCTAAAGAGAACCTGTCATCAAACCATATTTTCTAAACTAATTCAGATAATAAAATCCTTAACTACTCCTAACACTCCTCCTGCCATTAAAAATGTTTCCAAACTTTAACCTCTTCAGGACACAGGGCTATGGATATGCCCTGCATTCTGAGTCCTTAAGGACTGAGGGCGTATCCATACGCCCGTGGGGAATCCGGTCCCCACCGCTAGCCGGTTAGGGACCGGAGCCGGATGCCTGCTGAAATTGTTCAGCAGGCATCGCGGCATATCGCCCAGGGGGGTCATTATGTCCCCCCATGTCGGCGATGGCCGCAGATCGCTGGACAATTCAGTCCAGCGATCTGCGGCGATTCCGGGTCAATCGGGTCTCCAGTGACCCGGAATTACAGGCTGTTTGGGGCCGTCTCTGACGGCCCCGAACAGCCATAGCCAGCAGGGTTGAGGTGGCACTGGTGCCACCTCACGATCGCCCTGATTCGTCGGCCGGTTTACCGGCCGACCAATCAAGGCACCTGCTGCGGGTGTCACTCCCGCAACCCGCTTCGCCCCTCTTCCTGAGGACGTGAGCGGGTGCGGGAAGTTGACTCCGGCAGCTGGGGACCCCGATCCCCGGCGTCCCTGTTGGGATCGGGGCCCCAGGAGCGGCGGCGACGACGAGGGACTGACCTGTGTGCGGCGGCGTGGAGCAGCAGTTGGAGGTGAGTGACAGCCTCCTGCTGTTGCTTAGCAACAGCTCCCAGCATGCAAAAAGGGCATGCTGGGAGCTGTAGTTATGCAACAGCAGGAGGCAGACCACCACAACTCCCAGCATTCCCTTATGGGCATGCTGGGATTTTTAGTTTTGCAACAGCTGGAGGCACATTTTTTCTATGGAAAAGTGTACCTTCAGCTGTTGTATAACTACAACCCCCAGCTTGCACAAACAGCTAAAGTGCATGCTGGGAGTTGTAGTGGTGCATCTGCTGGTTGCATAACTACAACTCCCAGCATGCCCGTTGGCTGTCGGTGACTGCTGAGAGTTGTAGTTTTGAAACAGCTGAAGGCACACCTAACTCAGTGTTTCACGACCGGTGTGCCTCCAGCTGTTGCAAACTACAACTCCCAGCATGCACCGTACATGCTGGGAGTTGTAGTTTTGCAACAGCTGGAGGCACACTGGTTGTTAAAAACTGAGTTAGGTCACAAACTCAGTGATACATAACCAGTGTGCCTACAGCTGTTGCAAAACTAAAACTCTCAGCATGTACAGTCTGTCAGCGCATGCTGGGAGTTGTAGTTTTGCAACAGCTGGATGTCCCCCCTCCCCCTCCCCAATGTGAACGTACAGGGTACACTCACATGGGCGGAGGTTTACAGTAAGTATCCGGCTGCAAGTTTGAGCTGCAGCTAATTTTCTGCCGCAGCTCAAACTGCCAGTGAGAAACTACTGTGAACCCCCGCCTGTGTGACTGTACCCTAAAAACACTACACTAAACTACACTAACACAAAATAAAATAAAAAGTAAAAAAAACACTACATACACATACCCCTACACAGCCCCCCTCCCCAATAAAAATGAAAAACGTCTGGTACGCCATTGTTTCCAAAACGGAGCCTCCAGCTGTTGCAAAACAACTACTCCCAGTATTACCAGACAGCCACTGACTGTCCAGGCATGCTGGGAGTTTTAAAACAGCTTGAGGCACCCTGTTTGGGAATCACTGGCGTAGAAGACCCCTATGTCCACCCCTATGCAAGTCCCTAATTTAGGCCTCAAATGCGCATGGCGCTCTCACTTTAGAGCCCTGTCGCATTTCAAGGCAACAGTTTAAGGTCACATATGGGGTATCGCCGTACTCGGGAGAAATTGTGTTACAAATTTTGGGGGCTATTTTCTGCTTTTACCCTTTTTAAAAATGTAAAATTTTTGGGAAAACAAGCATTTTAGGTAAAAAATAAATGTTTTTTAACATATGCAAAAGTCGTGAAACACCCGTGGGGTATAAAGGTTCACTTAACCCCTTGTTACGTTCCCCGAGGGAGCTACTTTCCAAAATAGTATGCCATGTGGGTTTTTTTTTTTTTTGCTGTCCTGGCACCATAGGGGCTTCCTAAATGCGGCATGCCCCCAGAGCAAAATTTGCTTCCAAAAAGCCAAATGTGACTACTCCTCTTCTGAGACCTGTAGTGCGCCAGCAGAGCACTTTTCACCCCCATATGGGGTGTTTTCTGAATCGGGAGAAATTGGGCTTCAAATTTTGGGGGGTATTTTCTGCTATTACCCTTTTTAAAAATGTAAAATTTTTGGGAAAACAAGCATCCTAGGTAAAAAATTTTCATTTTTTTTACATTTGCAAAAGTCATGAAACACCTGTGGGGTATTAAGGCTCACTTTATCCCATGTTACATTCCCCGAGGGGTCTAGTTTCCAAAATGGTATGCCATGTGTTTTTTTTTGTTTTTTTGCTGTTTTGACACCCTGTTTTGAATACTTTGGGGGTGTAGTTTTTATAATGGGGTCATTTATGGGGTATTTCTAATATGAAGACCCTTCAAATCCACTTCAAAACTGAACTGGTCCCTGAAAAATATCGAGTTTGAAAATTTTGTGAAAAATTGGAAAATTGCTGCTGAACTTTGAAGCCCTCTGGTGTCTTCCAAAAGTAAAAACTCATCAATTTTATGATGCAAACATAAAGTAGACATATTGTATATGTGAATTAAAAAATATATATATTTGTAATATACATTTTCCTTACAAGCAGAAAGCTTCAAAGTTAGAAAAATGCTAAATTTTCTAATTTTTCATCAAATTTGGGGATTTTTCACCAGGAAAGAATGCAAGTTACCACAAAAATTTACTACTTTGTTAAAGTAGAATATGTCACGAAAAAACAATCTCGGAATCAGAATGATAACTAAAAGCATTCCAGAGTCATTAATGTTTAAAGTGACAGTGGTCAGATGTGCAAAAAATGCTCTGGTCCTTAAGGCCAAAATGGGCTTGGTCCTTAAGGGGTTAAAAAGCTCTGTATCATACCTTTCCCCTTGCTCACATTGTGAAGAAAGTGGGCATTCCCCAGAGGGAGAGAACTAAGAACGAGAACTGAACTCTGACCTCACTATATATGGGAGGAATTTAGAGAGATCCAATTGGCCAAATAAGTCACCTGGTTCACCTTTGCATACTTCCCTAACAACAAGGTTCATAGCAACAGATTTCTTAAAGCAACAAGTGCACAGAAAGTACTCATGCATTAACCATTATATGACATTGCATTATATTGTGAATGATAGAGAGTTCTGAGGAGAGTGGGCCCAAGACGGACATTTAAACAGCATCTACCACACAAGATGGGCAGGAGGTATGGAAGAATACCATTTTTGTACTGGGTTACCACAAACTCCCCCTTTAAAGCAAAGCCGTCCTTGGTGTAATGTCTTGGAGGGCGGATGGTAATGAAATGGCCTAATGGGCCTTGGTTAGAACAAACTACATAGTTCCTGGGGCATTAGTGAAAATAGTTCCTGGGGCAAACAGTTGTAAGAGATCATGTTGCAATTATACGAATGTCCTTACATACTCCAGTTGAATTTAACAAAGTCAAGAAGAAAGTAACGGTTATTGTTTGTTGGAAAGGGTCATTTGTACCTTTGTACCAACACTTAACCCCTATTTTACTGTTACTGACATTTTTAAGCTTATGAACATTTTTTTTTTCTGACACAACATACATACATATACGAAAACACATACACACTATTTTTCCCTTTGCATGAAATGGTTAGACACGTTTCGGATCAAACTGCCAGAGGCTTTCTACCAAGATGCCTGTGCTACAGGGCCCATCGGCTTTTTGCTACTTTCCCTGTAACTTACACTTTTTTGAATATATTGAAGTAGGAACAACGTTGACTTCCACTTAAGGTGCTATTTTAACTTACCAGGTGCTCTCTCTGGCCACATGAGAACCCTGTGCACAGTGGACAGGAAAAACAATTAGTATTGACAATACACATTTTGGTATTGATGTGGACTTTAGTATAAACATACTGACTATGAGATAACAGTCCTGACTTAAGACATTTTTAGCACTGTACATTAACTCACTATCTGTACACAATATGCATTATATACATTTCTGACTAGTATACATTTTACTTAATTTACTTTTCTGAGTGTACATAAAATTGGTTAGCATATATATTTTTCTTAAGGCTATACAATTCTATTGCAGTTACATACACTTTTTAATACTGACTAGTAATATATACTTATTAATTTTTGATACCTATCAGGTAATTGAGTAGACCGCTTAGATCTGCGCAGCACCATCTCTTGAGGGAGAGGATCCGGAGGTAGATCTGGAAGTGCAGCAGGTGTTTTTTCTGGTTGAACAGGAACCATTTGAGCAGGAACAACCTCTGGAGCTCTTGGAGAAGGTACATGGGCTGGAGCCAGAGGAGACAAGATAGGTGCCGGAGGTAGAAAGATGTGTTGGTGAAAACGTCCATAGAAGGATGTATCCCTTCACCAGGAACGTATTCACAGACAGGCGCCACATGTGGAGGTGGTGGTTGCACAAGCATTGGCAGATCCTCCTTCAGACAGAGTTTGAGGCGATTTCTGTGGACAACCTGTGGTTCACGATCAGGTTTCCTAACTTCATAGACATCCGACTAAGGATAGGGAATAGCTGTTATTGTGTAAGGTTCTGTCTTCCAGATGGGGTCCAACTTGTCCGTTCTAGGAAACATCTTTAATCAGACTTTGTCACCCACAAGTAAGGGTTTGGCCAATGCATGGCGATTGTAGTCATCCTTTTGCCTTTGTCAAGCTTCCTCCATTTTTTTGTTGACGATCTCTTGGGCCTTGTGGATTCGCCTTTGATGAACAGATACATATTCGTGGGGTGACAAGAGAGAGTTTGGTCCTCAGGAAGCTGTCCATGCCTCCCCATCATCATGTAGAAGGGCGCATATCCAATAGAACAGTGGACGGTGTTGTTGTAGATTTCTATAATTTCAGGTAGCAGTTAAGGCCACTCCTCATGACACAGAGGCTGCTCGCAGCATGTGGATGAACACTTGGTTGATCCTTACACAACCCATTTCCTTGGGGATGGTATGCTGTAGTTCTAAGCTTCTAACAATTTACAATCGTGGAATTGACAGAGTTCTTGGAATAGTTGGGCCTCGAAGGCCGGTCCACAGTCAGTTAAAGGGGTATTCCGCCCCTAGACATTTTATCCCCTATCCAAAGGATAGGGGATAAGATGTCAGATCGCCGCGGTGCCGCTGCTGGGGACCCCTGGGATCCCCGCTGCGGCACCGCGCTATCATTACAGCAAAGAGCGAGTTCGCTCTGCACGTAATAATGGGCGGTACAGGGGCCGGAGCATCGTTACATCACGGCTCTGCCCCTCGTGATGTCACGGCCCGCCCCTTTCAATACAAATCTATGGGAGGGGGCGTGGTGGTCGTCACGCCCCCTCCAATAGACTTGCATTAAGGGGACAGGCCGTGATGTCACGAGGGGCGGCGCCATGACATCACGCGGCTCCGTCCCTTGTATCGCCCGTCATTACGCACAGAGCGAACTCGCTCTGTGCTGTAATGATAGCGCGGTGCCGCAGCGGGGATCCCGGGGGTCCCCAGCTGTGGGACCGCGGCGATCTGACATCTTATCCCCTATCCTTTGGATAGGGAATAAAATGTCTAGGGGCGGAATACCCCTTTAAGACAGACTCTGGACTTCCAAGCGTTTTTACCCACTTGGAATAGAACATTTTTGGTAACATTGCAGACACCATTTCTCTATATCACTCTGCGTCCCAATCCAGTAGAATCTTCTCCAAACTGTGGCTTCTGTCTTATGGACCCCGAATGGTCATGATAGGCGTTGAGGACCATAGCCACATTTCTTCAGGGAAACAGAATCTGATGTAGTTGTTCCCCGGAGACCGGATCCAAAGAATTGCGATACAACTGTCCTTTGTGCATAAACAGTCGTTTCCTCTGACACCACAGTCGCTTCAACTCATAGTCACAATGGGCCCCATGCAGACGGGCGGTACCTTTTTCGCCAGGAGGTAATCCATCAGGTCTAACATGACTCGGTTTTCATCTTGCAGAGTCTTCCTGTCATGCTATGCGCTCCGGCCTCACACGCTGGCCGTGAGCGCATGGTCCCCTTACCTTCTGCTGCCGACGGGGCTGGGACTCGCACTGTGGGACGCACCCGCATGTGAGCCCCAGTCTGTCACTCTCCGGGTGTTCCCCCTGCCTCTGCTTCCACCTCTCTGCTCCGGAGCTTTAAGATTTAAAGGGCCAGTACACTCATTAGTGTAACCCCCTGTGTCTTGTTGATAAATTCCTCCACCCTCCTCAGTTCTCTGCCGGATCTTTGTTGCCTTGTGCCCTAGAGAAAGCGTTCCTTTGTATTGCCTTGCCATGTACCAGATCTCCTGCTCTTGTGACCTTGCCCTTGCTTCTCTGCCGCCTGCCTACTCAACTTCTGCTACATCCCGACTACGCTACTGTGCTGCCTGCCCTGACCTACAGCTATCCTGACTACGAGTTGTCTCATCCCTTCTGTGCTTCGCATCTCCTCAGCCGCCTGTGTGGTCGAGCCGTTGCCGGGGGTTACGACCTGGGTGTCGCCTGCAGCAGCAAGCCCATCCTGCGGCGGGCTCTGGTGAAGACCAGCGGCACCTTAGACTCCGTTCCCTGGCACGGTCTGAGTCATCTGCCACACAGGTCCAGCGGATCCACATACACCGGAGTTCCTGTCTTCAGAAACGTGAGTGTTACACTTCTAATTATAGAGATCCTCTTTAACCTTCTCTGGCCTTGGTTCACCCTCGACAAGGGTAATGATGACATTTTGATTGACGAACTGTTGATAGAAAGGAGGCATCTCCACATCCTCCCACTTGTCTTCTTCGGGTGGCTCTTCGCCTGGGGTCATCCGAGATAGGCCATCGGCAATGACATTTGACTTGCCGCTTCTATATTTAATAGTGAAACTGTAGTTGGCTAACCTTGAAGCCCATTGCTGTTCAAGAGCACCCAGTTTAGCGGTGTTCAGGTGCGCCAAGGGGTTGTAATCAGAATAAACTGTAAATGGTGTGGCTGCCAAATAATCTTTGA
This sequence comes from Hyla sarda, assembly GCF_029499605.1. Lineage (NCBI taxonomy): Eukaryota > Metazoa > Chordata > Amphibia > Anura > Hylidae > Hyla > Hyla sarda. The sequence continues at coordinate 473,328,111 of NC_079189.1, forward strand.
ATTTCTCAGTCATGGCCCATACCAGGGCAAGAAGTTCCAACTTGAAAGAACTATATTTGCCATCATTCTTCTCTGCTCCTGGCAGATTCCGACTGGCATAGGCAATCACTTGCTCCTAAACATCTTGGACCTGGGACAGGACGGCTCCTAGGCCTTCGAAACTGGCGTCAGTATACAACCGGAAAGGCTGACTATAATCTGCATACGCCAAAATGGGTGGATGTGTAAGCAGGCGCTTGAGGGCTTGAAACGCGGTCTCCTGCTCTTATGCCCAGTCAATGGGTAGTCTTCTGTTGTATTTCTCCTGTTGTATTTCTCCTTTGCCATCCCACGCATCCCACGTAAGGGGCTCTGCAATTTGGGTGAAGTGTGGGATAAATCGGCGGTAGTAGCCAGCGAATCCCAGGAAGCTCCTGACTTCTTTCACCGTGCGAGGTGTAGGCCAACTCTTGACAGCTTCCATTTTTCAAGATTTGGTTGAACTCCCTGTGGGCTTACAACATGGCCCAGATAATGGACTTTAGGCTTGAGCAAGTGATACTTTGATGGCTTGATCTTCAGCCCATCCTTGATCAGGACTTTTAAGACGTCTTACAGATGACAGAGGTGTTCCTTAGAATATACAATGACATCATCCAGATACAACAAGACACTTTGGAAGTTCAGATGTCCCAGGCACCTTTCCACAAGACGCTGACCAAACGGCATTCTCCCAATCCTCTGGCGCCATTGGCACTTGCTAGTATTTGCTGGTTAAGTTCAGGGTGGAGAAGTGAGTTGCAGACCCGAGGGCAGTAAGCGTCTCCTCAATTCGTGGTAAGGGATAAGCGTCCTTGTGAGTATCATTGTTTAGTTTCCTGTAGAAATGGATTGTTCCATCTTTCTTTTTGAGTAGGACAAGTGGCGCCGCCCCGGGACACTGGCATTCTTGAATCATGTCCACTTCTTTCATTTCAGCCAGCATCTTCTTTACATTTTGATATATGCCTGGCGCGACTGGACGGTGTCTCTCTTTGATAGGCAGAATACCTCCTGTGAGGTTTCGGTGCTGGATCATTGACGTTTTCCCAAAGTTCGTCAGGTGCTTACTGAAGTCTTCATGATACCTCTTCGCTATATTTACAACTCTGTTAACCTGGTCCCGAGTGGGAAGTGGCATCCCTTATCTGGAGCTGCGCCCACCAGGGTTCTGAGGGGCCATTACTGGATCCACCGACTACTTGAGCCACTTGCTGTCGGGCCACTAGACATTCGGTCACGACATCTCTTGACTCAAGGGGGTACAACTGGGCCACTTGCGTGTACTTGGGTAAGATAGTGGCAGAATCAGACAAGTTTACCAACCGTACTGGTACTCTTCCGTTTGAGACAGTGACGAGACTTCTCGTAGCCTGGACTAATGGGTGGTTTTCAAGCTGCATAGGTTCCAGCAGGGCCTGATAATCATGGTTCTTGACTCTGGGACATGCAAGGCACCATATGATAGTCTCCGTGTTGGGTTGCAAGGTCACCGACCTGATGTCTTGAATTCGTACTCTGCATATCTCGCCTTGTTTGTTGGCAAACTTCTGCTCGGTCTGTAAGACTTCCAGGTGGTGCTGCACAGCCTGCTGGTCTGAGGGAGAAATATTGGGAGGAGAAGCATACAAAGCATTTAGAATCACTGTAAAATAATGTCTTATAATGTTCATCCCCAGTATGAAATCAGCAGTTTCCTTCTCTTCTACATTAGTTACAATCCCTGCCCTGTGAGTATACATGTTTACCCAATTGAATGGTTGGCCCCCAGTATCCATGTCTGGGGACTGGCTGCCCGTTAACCGCAATTAAACTAAAATCAACATCGTCAGGCTCACACAACAGACTAGCATCTCAATGCTGATAGAAAACACGTTTATGTGATATCCCGGTACCGTACCTTATACCGTACCTTGTGTGCTAAGTCTCCAAAGTCAGAGTTCCTGCGTACCGGTAGGATCCTCCTAGTGGGATAACCCCTTGTCACCTCTTCCTTCTTTAATTTTATGTGTTTGGTGTGTATAATATGTAAATAATTCATAGATATGTATAGTACTCCCAGGACCTTAGGTTACATGACTACTGAGCCTACTGCTAGGTTAAGCTTAAGGACCTTCCAGGTCACGTGAGTGAGTCACATGATGTACCACAATGCTTTGTGAAAGGACTGACAGTTGTTGGGAACCAATAAGCTATGAGCCTGCGCCCTTGCCATATAAGGATGCTGTATCCAATGATCACTCTCTTGGGTTCCAGACTAGCAGAGAGAGAGAAGCTCCGTGCATACATTCAAGACAAATTTGGGCCTAAAGCCTGCTAACTTCAGCCGAATACAAAACCGTGAGTTCAACTAAACTCAATCCTAAATCTACGTGACTACTGAACCTAAAACCAAACCCTAAATTCATTGGAACAGCGTAATGCAAGCCTCAGAGCTTATTTCCCTACAAGGTTCCAACCAACTGTGAGGAACTTAAAGTCGCTCCTCTGTAAAGACTGTTACTACTGTTAACCTGCATAAGAAGTTGCAGTAAAGTTATTTCCAGTTTACTAAACCTCCGGTTGTGGACAATCCTTTATTCCTCCCTATCGTTCCTGGGACGGGTGGCGGTAGGATATATATATATATTTAGAGTAAGAACCTGCACCCTGGCGTCACGACAGTTAAGGGTTAGTCAGACACCCTTTCATCACTGCACAGCTACACCCTACCTACCCCTACATCCCCACAAGCTCACCACATATAGACATGGTAGACACTTGTGACACGGTATCAATCAACGCCTCTAAAGGTACACCTTCAACAACAACCGCTACAAGGGGGCAGGAGGCGGCATAAAGTGAAGGTCCTGACTTAGGTCGTTCTGGGGTCAGACATGATGACTGTTTTCCTGAAGGCCAGTCCTCGACCTCAGGGTGAATCCCTTTAAATCCCAGCACTGCATTTTCCAATGGCCGGACTTGTTACAGGGCCTACTAATCCCAGAATACCTATTGGGCGGAGGAGTACGGTAACTGGGGTTGCGGGGAGCAGGAGCAGCAGAGAAAGGTTTTCTAGTTAAGGGTTTTTCACAGGATAGTGGAGCAAGCCGGGTGGCGAGCTACTTGACAGCTTTAGTCAAATGTTCAATGTCCTGCCTAACACTCCCTAAGTCTAGGACTGTGGTGACTGGTGGGGTTGTCTGAACCGGGGCGGGGTCAGGTAACAGTGGCGGTATAGGCCTGGCCGTCACCCCTAGGGGGTTCCTAAATAGGTGCAAGGGGAGTACAAACATCTACGAATTCAGTCCCGGACTCAATTACTTGTACGGCCATTTTTTTAACGGCAGGAAAGGACATGTTTGGGTTTTGTACTGCTAACATTCTCAGTTGGGCCTTATCCCATTTTTTATGAGCCATCTATAAACCTGTCCATTAACACTTTATTGCCCTGCTCAGGAGTTATACCATCTAGCTTCTGAACAGTCTTTAGGGAATTCTGTAGGGCCACAGCATACGCTCTCAGAGTCTCACCTGGATTTTGTCACCTTTAATATAGTCGGAGACATACCTCTGATGGAGAATGGGACTCAAATACCTGGTACAGCCCTTCAAAAATCTGCTCCACAGTCGCCATCTCAGATGTTGGCCAGGTGTGGACTTCCTCTAGTGCCGGTCCCTGGAGTTGTCCCGTTAACAGTTGCACCTGTTGGTTAGGAGGAAAAGAGTAAAAGACAAACAGGCTCTGAATTCTTTCCTTGAAATCCCTCAGGGTAAAGGGGTCTCCATTGTAGGAGGAGGGGGGGATTCCCCATGAATACCGTTGAAGTTCCTGGAACACCCAGGTCTTTGGTGGTGGAAGGAGACATGGAGCTGGTCGCTGGAGCAGGTGAGTCCCTCGCCACAGGAGGTGAAGGGGCGCTGGTGTCCTGTTGGTCGGTGGTACTTGGTTCGGACATCTGAAGTTAATAGGGTGGGCTGTGGCTTTAAGAAAAGTGATGAGGTGCTGCAGCAGCTTGGGGATTTCACCTGGACTGTGGAGGTGATGATAGCAGACACTCCCCCTCTTTTTACAGGTACTCGGTAACAAGAGGCTTGATGAATGGCAATTATGGGCAACAGTGGGATAACAGTGGTAGACTTGGACACCGGAGCTGCTGTGCAGTACTGCCCTGGTGATTATTGATGCTTACGGGTGGCTCAGTGTTATGGGGCAGCACCAGAGATAACCGCAGGAGCCGGGGAACTTTCAAGATATCGGCGCCCAGGGAATTTCCTTCTTGGATCCAGTCAGAAGAGTCTTCCCCTGGGCAACACAGGGCGATCCATTTGGTTCCACCTTGCTGTCCTGGAGAGGCATTGAGACTGGTGGGGGCGGAGCTGCAGCCGCTGGTGAGCATGGGAATCATGGGAGTCGATTAGCCCTGTCTGGGTAAGACAGCACTGTATTTGTTACACAGCACAAGTCTCACACACTACTTGCACATATAACAGAGAGTGATACACACAGGCTTGGTACTTTAACTGTGGCAGACAATAACCTTTTCCCCTACCCCCCCCCCCCCCTATATGGACACAGACTGGGGGGGTTCTTGCATAAGGCACACACCCGTAACCTGTTTATGATGATAAAAGTTGTGGTGTCAGGTGTGGGTAATGTGTAATTAACCGTTTTGTGATGCCAGGGTGTGGTTGACCTATACACCACCCGAGGTAGACTAGCTTCTCCTGTGCCAGGCACAGGGCAAATAATCACTCTGATGCAAGGTTACGGATAACTGGCTTTATTGAGGTTGGAAAGATGGTACAATCCATTACAGCTCAGATTAGCGTAAAGGAGATGCAGGGGGAACTTTGGGAATCTTATCAGCTTGCTGGGACTTATAGTTGATTGCTGTATATGACTGACTTGACTTGTATGCAGCCCTCGCTAGACTTTAGTGACTTTAGTGACTAACTTGCTGGACTTCACTTATATTAAATTCCCCGGACTTAGTGCTACCGCAAGTCCGGGGAATTTAATACAGGATGGGCAGGAGTACAGAAGAATACCTTATTACATAAGGAACAATATATTTAAAGTTTAGTTTGGTGACAGGTACTCTTTAACCTTTAACAACCACGGATTTATATTAACATTTGTGGCCGGCTCCTATAATGTGAAGTGCGCTGAGAAGCTGAGCGCGCTTCGTATCTGCTGGGTCCCGGTTGTTATCAGCAACCAGGACCCGTGGCTAAAATCAGACATCGCCAATTGGGTTCATGTCTGGTATTAACCCTTTAGATGCCAGAATAAAAGTTGATTGCGGCATCTAAACTGGGAGAAATCACTGCCAGTTAGCTCAGCAGAGCTGTTTGGGACAGACACAGTGGAATCACGGCGTCTCGTACAGCTGAGAGGACAGCGGGAGGTTCCTTACCTCGGTCCACGTTGTCTAATCGGCGTTTGATTGCTCCAAGCCTGAGATCCAGACTTGAGCAATTGAGCGCAGATTACACTGATCACTGCTATGCTATGGCATAGCATTAAACAGTGTATGCAATCAAAGGATTGCAAGTAATAGTCTGTGATTTAATAAAAGTTTTACCATTTAAAAAAAAAAAAATGTAGACAAAAATAATAATAAACATATGTGGTATCGCCGCATGCGTAAATGTCAGAACTATAAAAGTATAATGTTAATTAAACTGCACGGTCAATGGCTTACACGTACAAGAATTCCAAAGTCCAATTGCGTATTTTTGGTCACTTTGTATACCCTAAAAAAATATATAAAAAGTAATCAACAAGTCCGATCAAAACAATCATGGTACTGATAAAAATTTCAGATCAGAGCCCTCCTACCACCCCATATACGGAAAAATAAAAAAGTTATAGGGGTCAGAAGAGGACAATTTTAAACGTATACATTTTGGCGCATGTAGTTATATTTTTTTTTAAAGTGGTAAAATAAAGAAAAACATATATATATATATATATATATATATATATATATATATATATATTGGGTATCATTGTAACTGTATGGACCTACAGAATAATTATATGGTATCATTTTTACCGAAAAGTGCACTGTGTAGAATCGGAAGCCCCCAAAAGTTACAAATATTTTTTTTTCAAATTTTGGCCCACAAATATTTTTTTTCTGGGTTCGCCGTAAATCTTGTGGTGAAATGATTAATGTCATTACAAAGTACAATTGGTGGCACAAAAAAAAAGCCCTCATATGAGTCTGTAGGTGAAAAATTGAAAGTGTTATGATTTTTACAAGGTGATGAGGAAAAAAGTGCAAAAACAGGAAAAACACGTGGCCCTTAAGGGGTAAAAGGACATCTGCAGCCTAAATACACTTATCCCCTATCCACAGGATAGGGGGTAAGTGTTTGATCACGGGTGTCCGAACGCTGGGACCCCCCACTATCTACTGCCCGGGGCTACACATCTGCCGTGGCTCTCCCGTGCTGGAGGCTTGCCAGCCGCAGCATGATGCCGTGGCCGACACGCCTTCCCCATGTAGTTCTATGGGAGAGGCGGGGATGCCGCATTCGTGCATCCCCGCCTTCCTCATAGAACTGTATAGGGAGGGGGCATACTATGCGCATTAGCCGCAGCATAGCATGGCAATGTCGGGGCCCTGTTTGGTCCCCGCGATCAAACACTTATCCCCTATCCTGTGGATAGGAGATAAGCGTATTTAGGCTGCAGATGTCCTTTAAGTACCAGGACGCAAGGGGTACCTGTACACCCTTCGTCCTTAACAGGCTTATATCAGGGGACCCACATATTTTGCTATGGGGCCTCATGAATTATATGTACACATACTGCCTCTGATGTTAGGCATATTATTTAACCATTAAGGACCAAGCCCATTTTCACCTTAACCCCTTAAGGACATGCGCCATTAATGTACGTAGCTGCATAGTACCTCTTAGCGCACAGCGCCGTTCATTTACGGCATGGCTGTGATACGAGCGAAGGAGATGCGCTCGCTTCATTCCCGGGGGGTTCCGGCGGCTGTCAGCAGCCGTGGACCTGCCCGTAATGGCGGACATCAGCGATCGCGCTGATGTCTGCCATTAACCCCTCGGGTGCTGTGATCAATACAGATCACGGCATTTGCGGCAGTGCGTCACTTATAATGGCTGATCTGATCGCCCGGGGGGATCAGATCAGCCAAGATGGCGGACGGAGGTCCCCTCACCTGCCTCCGTCCGTCTCCTGGGGTCTTCTGCACTGATCTGCCTTCCAGCAGATAATACTGATCTTTGCTATGCCCTATGCATAGCACTGAATAGTATTAGCAATCTAATGATTGCTATAAATAGTCTCCTATGGGGACTTAAAAAGTGTAAAATAAATGTAAAAAAAAGTAAAATAAAAAAGTAAAAAAAAATTGAAAAATCCACCCAATAAAGTTTTTAATCACCCTTTTCCCCCCCATATTAATACATAAAAGCGTAAAAAAACGATAAATAATAAACATATTTGGTATAGTTATGTGCGTAAATGTCCAAACTATAAAAATATAATGTTAATGATCCCCTACGGCGAATGGCGTAAACGTAAAAAAAAAAAGTAAAAAATTTCAGCTTTTTTTGTCACATCAAATTGCAAAAAAAAAAAAAAGCGATCAAAAAGTCACATATATGCAAATCTGACCAAAACAAACGACAGATGATGGGGCAAAAAATGAGCCCTCACAAATTCCTGAATACAGTAAAATAAGAATATTAGAGGTGGTCAAAATAGGGCAATTTTAAACATACTGATTTTGTAAAAGAAGTTTGAGATTTTTTAAAAGCAGTACAATAATAGAAAAGTATATAACCATGGGTATCATTTTAATCGCATTGTCCCAGAGAATTCAGAAAGTTGAATGTAGTTAGACTGCAAAGTGTACAGTGCGAAAACAAAGCCCCCCAAATTTGTAAAATTATGATTTTTGTTTAAATTTCCTTACACAAAATTTTTTTGGGGGGGTTTACCATACATTTAAGGGTAAAATTAGTGATGTAATTACAAAGTACAACTGGTCACGCAAAAAACAAGCCCTCATATGGGTCTGGGAATGGAAATATAAAAGAGTTATGGATTTTAGAAGGTGGAGAGGAAAAAACAAAAACACAAAAATAAAATTGGCTGCGTCCTTAAGGGGAAAATGGGCTGAGTCCTTAAAGGAGAAGTCCGGAATATAAAAATTGTCGCCCATACTGCCGGCAGTAAAAAAATAAAGATGTAAATACCTCCCTCCGCTCCCCCGGGGCCTCCGATAACCGGCTCCGGCCTCCGCCGCAATCCACTTCCTGGTTGCCGGTGGTCGTATGAATCATACTGCGCTCAGCCAATCACCAGCCGCAGTGAAGTCCGACTCAGCCAGCGATAGGCTGAGCGGCAGTGTGAGAACGCTTCAGGACACAAAATTCTTCACTACACCGGCACCTGCGTCCGGGGCCGTAAACGTCACACTGCCGCTCAGCCTATCGCCGGCCAAGTCGAGACTTCAGTGCGGCCGGTGATTGGCTTAGCGCAGTAAGTCTCTCCGACCACCGGCAACCAGAAAGTGGATCACGGCGGAGACCGGAGACGGTTACCGGAGGCCCCGGGGGAGCGGAGGAAGGTGTGTACATCTTTATTTTTTTACTGCCGGCAGTATGGGCGACAATTTTTTATACTCCAGAGTTCTCCTTTAAGGGGTTAAGGACCAGAGCGTTTTTTGCACATCTGACCACAGTCATTTTAAGCATGAATAACTCTGGGATGCTTTTACTTTTCATTCTGATTCCGAGATCGGTTTTTAGTGACATATTCTACTTTATGTTAGTGGTAAATTTTTGTCGATGCTTGCATAATTTCTTGGTGATAAATTCCAAAATTTTATGAAAACATTTTTCTAACTTTGAAGGTCTCTGCTTGTAAGGAAAATAGACATTCCAAATAACTTATATTTTGATTGACAAATACAATGGGGGGAATTTATCATTGTATATAGAGCTATTTTGTGTCTATTTTTTTGCGCAAAAAAAGCGCAAGTGTTTTTTTGTGTCTTTTTTGTGGAAATTTTGATAGAATTCTTCATCCCCTTGTCTACGGTTAATTCTACCATAGAGCATTTTCTACTGTAGAATCAATTTACTACCTGCGTTGTTTGTTTTTTTTGCGCAAAAAAATGCGCAAACGGCATTTTCTTGCGCAAATATACAACACCTCGGAGAACACGTACCAAAGTGTCTATTTTGGCACAGTAAGGACTGCTACTCCCATCATGGGACAGACTCTCCCCATGATGGGAGTTGTAGTCCAGGGGCTGAGGTGCAGATCGTACCGGGTCATTCTCTAGAGACCCACTGCAATCCGCATTTATTAACTATAAAAGTCGGCGGTACATGCGGCTACATCGCGCTGCCACCGGCTTCTATATACATGTCATAATTCATAATCCCCCGCCGCCGGGAGCTCTAATTGGTGGATAGCTATTAAGCAATCAGAGCTCCCCTCTCCCGGTGAGGATTATGACTTATAAGAGCTGTATATAGGAGCCTGCGGGCAGTGCAGTGTAGACGCATGTGCCGCTGACTTCTATAGTTAATAAATGCGGATCGCAGCAGGTCTCCGGAGAATGATCTGCTGCGATCTGCCCCTCTGCCCTTGGACTACTACTCCCATCATGGGACAGAGTCTGTCCCATGATGGGAGTAGTTGTAGTATCGCAGTGCTGCTATGGGATGGCACTTGCACATCCCCCGGCTGCGGGACATTTACAACTACTACTCCCATCATGGACAGACTCTGCCCATGATGGGAGTTGTAGTCCAGGGGCTGAGGTGAAGATCGCACTGGGTCATTCTCCAGGGACCCGCTGCGATCCGCATTTATTAATTGTAAAAGTCGGCTGTACATGCGTCTACATCACGCTGCCACTGGCTTCTATATACACTGTAATAATTCATAATCTCCGCCGCCGGGAGAGGGGAGCTCTGATTGGTCAATAGCTCTCCACCAATCAGAGCTCCCGTCTCCCGGAGGGGATTATGAATTATGACAGTGTACTGTATATAGGAGCCAGTGGCAGTGCAATGTAGACGCATGTACCACCGGCTTTTTAATTTAAATGCGGATCGCAGCAGATCATTCTGGAGATCTGCTGCGATCCGCGTTTATAAACAGCATTCAGTTAACACAGCGATGCGCGGCATCGCATGGGTTAAGTGGCAGAAGTCCCGCTGTTTCCAGCAGGGGACAACTTCTGCAACACCCCCCAGGACCATCTGTCGATGGTCCTGGTCAGCGATCACTGTGATTGGTCCCTGTGGACCAATCACAGTGAATGAGCTGACTGGGGGGTAAAGTTAATTTCCCCTGCTCTGCCCGCCGCTAGAAGTCCGGGCACAGCAGGGGAAGATGACGCCGACAGCTGCGGCGGGACCGCTGCACTTACCGAACAGCTGAAGGCACACGGGTTAGCGGCGACGGGTAAGTGGAGGCGGCGGCGGCAGCATCTGCATCAGAGGCAGCAGTGAAGCTCTTCACTGCTGCTTCTGGTACTTTAAAAACTACAACTCCCAGCATGCCCAGACAGCCTTTGGCTGTCTGGGCATGCTGGGAGTTGTAGTTTTGCAACATCTGGAGGGCCACAGTTTGGAGACCACTGTACAGTGGTCTCCAATCTGTGCTCTTCCAGATGTTGCAAAACTACAACTCCCATCATGACCAGACAGTCCAGGCATGCTGGGAGTTGTAGTTCTGTAACATTGGCCCTTCAGATGTTGCTGAACTACAATTCCCAGCATGCCTTGGCAGTCTGGACATGCTGAGAGTTGTAGTTTTGCAACATCTGGAGGGCTAGGGTTTGGACACCACTACACAGTGGTCTCCAAAGTGTTCTCCTCCAGTTGTTGCAAAACTACAACTCTCAGCATGCCCTTCGGCTGCCTGGGCATGCTGGGAGTTGTAGTTTTGCAACAACTGGAGGCACACTGGTTGGGAAACATTGTCTGTTTCCTAACTCAGTGTTTCCCTACATGTGCGCCTCCAGCTGTTGCAAAACTATAACTCCCAGCATGCACTGACAAACCGTACATGCTGTGAGTTGTAGTTTTGCAACAGCTGGAGGTGCACGGGTTGGGAAACACTGAGTTAAGTAACAAACTCTCAGTGTTTTGCAACTAGTGTGCCTCCAGCTGTTGCTTAACTGCAGTCCCCCATGATGGGAGTTGTAATTTAGCAACAATTGGAGGCTTCCTGTTTATGAACACGCTGCCTTATATGCACTCTTCCCAGGGGAGAGTAAAAAAAATTTACTAACCCATATTTCTTGTTTTTCTTTTCTTCTCATTTCAGATACGTGAATGCGGAGGACTACGTCAGATTCGGTGGACTGCAACGATGACCAGCTTTTTTTTAATTTTATTTCAATAAAATGGTTAACGAGGGCTGTGGGGAGTGTTTTTTTAAATACATTTTTTTTCAATGTGTTGTGTTTTTTTATAATTGAATTTTCAGGCTTAGTAGTGGAAGGCGTCTTGTAGACAGAATCCATCACTAAGCCGGGGCTTAGCGTTAGCCCCCAAAACAGCTAGCGCTAACCTCCAAATATTACCCCGGTACCCGCTGCCACAGGGTTGCTGGGAAGAGCTGGTACAAACAGACCTGGAGCATCAAAAATGGCGCTCCTGGGCCTAGGCGGTAACAGGCTGGTGTTATTTAGGCTGGGGAGGACCAGTAACAGTGGTCCTCGCCCACCCTGGTAACATCAGGCTGTTGCTGCTTGGTTGGTATCTGGCTGATACTGAAGATCGGGGGAACCCTATGCGGTTTTTTTTTTTTAATAAATAAATTTTAAAAAGTGTGTGGTTCCTATCAGCCAGATACCAACCAAGCAGCAACAGCCTGATGTTACCAGCCTGATGTTACCTGGTAACATCAAGCTGTTGCTGCTTGGTTGGTATCTGGCTGATACTGAAGATCGGGGGAACCCTATGCGTTTTTTTTTTTTTTTATAAATAAATTTTAAAAAGTGTGTGGTTCCTATCAGCCAGATACCAACCAAGCAGCAACAGCCTGATGTTACCAGGGTGAGCGAGGACCATTGTTACTGGCCCTCCCCAGCCTAAATAACGCCAGCCTGTTACCGCCTAGGCCCAGGAGCGCCATTTTTGATGCTCCAGGTCTGTTTGTACCAGCTCTTCCCAGCAACCCTGTGGCAGCGGGTACCGGGGTAATATTTGGAGGTTAGCGCTAGATGTTTTGGGGCCTAACGCTAAGCCCCGGCTTAGTGATGGATTCTGTCTACAAGACGCCTTCCACTACTAAGCCTGAAAATTCAATTATAAAAAAACACAACACATTGAAAAAAAATGTATTTAAAAAAAACTCCCCCACAGCCCTCGTTAACCCTTTTATTGACATTTAAAAAAAAACTTTGTTCATCATCGCAATTCACCAAATCTGACAGTCCTCTGCATTCACATATCTAAATTTCAAAGAAAAAAAATGTTTAGTACATTTTTTTGTTTCCACACACCAGCAAAAACGCTAGTAAAAAGCACAAGAAAAACTGACATAACACAGGAAAAAGCTGGGACAGTTTTTCTGGCATTTTTGCTGATGGACAAAAAACCTCAATGGAATCCTGGCCTCAAAGCAATAGATCAAAATCCCTATGTCCACTTTTCCTGTGAGGTAGAGAAGGAGTGTACGGTAGAGCGAGGGAGGGGGGAGGGCGTTTCTATATTTGCACAAGATTTATCAAAGGAGTGCAACAGCCTTAGTAAATCCTGAGCAAGAGTGTAAATTAGACAAGAGTGTAAAGGGTTAGAACTGTGTCTACAATAGACACATAATGATAAATTCCCCCCCAATATGTCTACTTTATGTTTGCATCATAAAGTTGACATGTTTTTACTTTTGGAAGACATCGGAGGGCTTCAAAGTTCAGCAGCAATTTCCAATTTTTCTCAAAATTTTCAAAATCGGAATTTTTCAGGGACCAGTTCAGTTTTGAAGTGGATTTGAAAGGCCTTCCTATTTGAAATTCCCCATAAATTGCCCCATTATAAAAACTGCACCCCTCAAAGTATTCAAAATAACATTCAGTAAGGGTGTTAACCCTTTAGGTGTTTCACAGGAATAGCAGCAAAGTGAAGGAGAAAATTCTAAATCTTCATTTTTTACACTCACATGTTCTTGTAGACCCTGTTTTTGAATTTTTACAAGGGGTAAAAGGAGAAAAAGCCCCCTAAAATTCTTAACCCAATTTCTCTAGAGTAAGGAAATAACTCATATGTGTATGTAAAGTGTTCGGCGGGCACAGTAGAGGGCACAGAAGGGAAAGAGGGACAATGGAATTTTGGAGAGTGAATTTTGCTGAAATGGTTTTTAGGGGCATGTCACATTTAGAAAGCCCCTCTGGTGCCAGAACATCAGAAAACTCCCCAGTTGGCATACCATTTTGGAAACTACACCCCTCAAAGCACGTAACAAGGGGTCCAGTGAGCCTTAACACCCCACAGGTGTTGGATGACTTTTCATTACAGTTGGATGTGTAAATGAAATAAAAAAACTTTTCACAAAAATTCATTTTTCCCCCCAAATTTTACATTTTTAAAAGGGGTAATAGGAGAAAATGGCCCCCAAAATTTGTAACCCCATTTCTTTTGAGTATGGAAATACCCCATGTGTGGACATCAAGTGCTCTGCTGGCGCACTACAATGCTCAGAAGAGGAAGAGCGCCATTGAGCTTTTAGAGAGAATTTATTTGGAAGGGAAGTCAGGGGCCCAGTGCGTTTACAAAGCCCCCCGTGGTTCCAGAACAGTGGACCCACCCACATGTGACCCCATTTTGGAAACTACACCCCTCACAGAATTTAAGAAGGGGTGCAGTGAGCATTTACACCCCACTGGCATTTGACAGATCTTTGGAACAGTGGGCTGTGTAAATGAAAAATTAAATTTTTCATTTTCACAGACCACTGTTCCAAAATCTGTCAGACACCATTTTTTAAAATGGGGTCACATGTGGGTATTTATTTTTTTGCGTATATGTCAGAACTGCTGTAAAATCAGCCACCCCTGTGCAAATCACCAATTTAGGCCTCAAATGTACATAGTGCGCTCTCACTCCTGAGCCTTGTGCGTCCGCAGAGCATTTTACGCCCACATATGGGGTATTTCCGTACTCAGGAGAAATTGCGTTACAAATTTTGGGGGTCTTTTTTTTCCCTTTTACCGCTTGTGAAAATAAAAAGTATGGGGCAACACCAGCATGTTAGTGTAAAATATATATTTTTTTTTACACTAACAGGGTGGGGTAGCCCCCAACTTTTCCTTTTCATAAGGGGTAAAGGGAGAAAAAGCACCCCAAATTGTAGTGCAATTTCTCCCGAGTACGGAAATACCCCATATGTGGCCCTAAACTGTTTCCTTGAAATACGACAGGGCTCTGAAGTGAGAGAGCGCCATGCACATTTGAGGACTAAATTAGGGATTGCATGGGGTGGACATAGGGGTATTCTATGCTAGTGATTCCCAAACAGGGTGCCTGTTTGGGAATCACTTGCATAGTTTAGGGTTGCTAAACTCCTAGAATGCCTGGACAGTCAGTGGCTGCCTGGAAATGCTGGGAGTTGTAGTTTTGCAACATCTGGAGGGCTACAGTTTAGAGACCACTGTACAGTGGTCTCCAAACTGTAGCCCTCCAGATGTTGCTAGGCAACTCACCGACTTCCCTAGGATCTAGGTAGCCGCATTGCCGTCCTCTGCTGCCGACGATCGCTGCCAAGTGGACCTTCGTGCCGGTAACAGTCGGACCCCCCGCTTTGTCCAGACTGCTCTGGGTGGGCAGAGCGGGGGAACCGACCATAACCCCCCCCCTGCTATTGGTCGTCTCTTCTGGGCGACCAATAGCAGGGATAGGAGGGGTGGCACCCCTGCCACCTCACTCCTATCCCTTTAGGGGGATCGTGGGTGTCTTGGACAACCCCAATCCCCCTTATTTTCCGGGTCACCGGTGTGAATTCATGATCGCCGACATAGGGGGTTTCAGGACTCCCCTGGGCATTTGCACGGGGTGCCTGCTGATAGTTACCCTGGTCTGGTCTCGGCCCAGCGGGGACCGAAATTCCCATGGGTGTACAGGTACGCCCTTGGTCCTTAACCCCTTAAGGACCAAGGACATACAGGTACGTCCTTGGTCCTGCTCCCATGATATAACACGGTAACCCCGCAACATATCACGGCGGGCCCGGCGTCATAATGAAGCCGGGACCCGCCGCTGATAGCGCGCAGCGCCGCGCGCTGTTAACCCTTTAGCCGCGCGCTCAGAGCTGAGCCGCGCGGCTAAAAGTGAAAGTAAAAAGTGCCGGTTAACTCAGTGGGCTGTTCGGGATAGCCGCGGCGAAATCGCGGCATCCCGAACAGCTTACAGGACAGCGGGAGGGCCCCTACCTGCCTCCTCGCTGTCCGATCGCCGAATGACTGCTCAGTGCCTGAGATCCAGGCAGGAGCAGTCAAGCGGCAGAATCATCGATCACTGGTTTCCTATGAGAAACCAGTGATCAATGATGAAGATCAGTGTGTGCAGTGTTATAGGTCCCTATGGGAGCTATAACACTGCAAAAAAAAGTGGAAAAAAAAAGTGAATGAATATCATTTAACCCCTCCCCTATTAAAAGTTTGAATCACCCCCCTTTTCCCATTTAAAAAAAAACCACAGTGTAAATAAAAATAAACATATATGGTATCACCGCGTGCGGAAATGTCCGAATTATAAAAATATATCGTTAATTAAACCGCTCGGTCAATGGCATACGTGCAAAAAAATTCCAAAGTCCAAAATAGTGCATTTTTGGTCACTTTTTATATCATTTAAAAATGAGCCCTCATACCGCCCCATACACGGAAAAATAAAAAGTTATACGGGTCAGAAGATGACAATTTTAAACGTATTAATTTTCCTGCATGTAGTTATGATTTTTTCCAGAAGTACGACAAAATCAAACCTATATAAGTAGGGTATCATTTTAATTGTATGGACCTACAGAATAAAGATAAGGTGTCATTTTTACCGAAAAATGTACTACGTAGAAACGGAAGCCCCCAAAAGTTACAAAACAGCGTTTTTTTTTCAATTTTGTCGCATGATTTTTTTTCCGTTTCACCGTAGATTTTTGGCCAAAATGACTGACGTCATTACTAAGTAGAATTGGTGACGCAAAAAATAAGCCATCATATGGATTTTTAGGTGCAAAATTGAAAGAGTTATGATTTTTTAAAGGCAAGGAGCAAAAAACGAAAATGCAAAAACGGAAAACCCCCCGATCCTTAAGGGGTTAAGTACCAGGGCGTCAGGGCGTACCTGTACGCCTGTGGGCCCTAAGTGGTTAAAGACAAGTCTTCCCTGGAAGAAATCATTGTGGCCTTCCAGGCAATATGGAAGAGAAAAGTGAATGACTCTAATCAGAGAAGATTCCCCCTATTTGAGTCACTGGACACAACTGCACTGTAATTACTTATACAGTAACCCCCCGACCTACGATGGCCCCGACATATGATAAAATCGACATACGATGGCCTCTCAAAGGCCATCGCCTGTCGATGTCAGCATCGACATACGATGCTTTTATATGTCGGGGCCATCGCATTAACTGCTATCCGATAGCGCAAAATGCTTAAGCTGCTGTCGGATAGCAGTTTAAGCATCCCGGGCAGGTTCACTTACCTATCCCCGCTGCTCCGGGTCCACTTCGCGATCCTCCGGTGTCTTGCGCATCTTCTCCAGGGTCCGGGCCTTGCTTTCACGTCACTACGCACGCAGCGCCGGCGCAGCAGCGTAATAACGTCACCAGAAAGCGAGGCTCGGACCCTGCAGAAGATGCGGAAGAAGCCAGAGGATCGCGAAGAAGACACCGGAGCAGCGGGACAGCATCAGGAGCCCCTTGGACAGCATCGGGAGCGGTGAGGACCTGGTCTGGAGCGGCGGAGACAGGTGAGTACAGCTTCCTATACTTTACATTGCACGGATCCCTCAACATACGATGGATTCGACAAACGATGGGTCGTTTGGAACAAATTACCATCATATGTTGAGGGACCACTGTATATTGTCTAGTCTGTGTATTAATTGTAGGTAGCACAATATGGTGGAAATGTCTTTGCCCATAGCAACCAATCAGTGCTTGGCTTTCATTTCTTAGCGCTCTTGGTTTCTATGCACAACACAGCTTTTTTCCTGTTTTAAAGATATGCCGTACTGCTGTGTATTCGGTGACAGTATGGAGGGATTGCTTTACCATTTTAATATCCCTGCCCATTCTCCAGCGGTGTATTTAGTAACACTGCCTTCGGGCTGTTCTAGGTGACCGCTTCTCGTTATGATATGAAAGGTGTTAGTTGTATCAAGTGACCGCCTCTGACGGTATGACGGGAGTATGAGCGCAGGAATATGTGAGGACAAGCAGCAGGAGTGGGAGGCCCTCGCAGCAGTGGGCAACGAACACGCCCGTCTCGCCTCTCCGTAGTACACATTCCCGCCCAGCAGCACGAGCACTGGAGCGGCTTCTGCAGCGTCTAGCGCTGGTCACCATCCACCACGCTGCAGCTGTCGCTCCGCGTCTGCAGCCTGAGCGCTGATTGGTCCGCTGACACGGGTGATCCCCGCCCGCCAATAGGATCGTAGCGCTAATCTACGCCCCTTGCTCTATTGGCTGAATCTGCCGTTTAGGGGCGGAGTTTTGAGAGCCGTACTGTTAGTTGCGAGGTCGGTAGCGCAGACTTGTGTGAGAGCACGATGCCTGTGGACGTGTCTCAGTGGTGCGGGGCTCTGGCCCTGGACGAGGTAGACGAAAAGCCGGCGCAGCCGCTCAATGTGACCTACGGTCCTTTGGCGATAGAGGAGCTGGGCCAAGTGGTGACCCCTACCCAGGTAGTGATTGTGCAGCCCTGGCATGATCGCCACTCCCACCCTGAGGGCACGGAGCACGCCTTCCATATATATACTGTATATATATCTATCAGCAGCGGGGTATATGCGGCTTTATATAATCATAGGTCAGCTCCTATATACTATGAGGGAATTGTGTATACCGCAGTGTTTCCCAACCAGGGTGCATCCACCTGCTGGGAGTTGTAGTCTTGCAACAGCTGGAGGCACCCTGGCTGGGAAGCCCTGGTATACTGTGCAGGAATTTCGGGCACCTAGTGAACAATGCCAGGTGTACTGGCTGCATAGGGATAAGTGTGAATGATAGCTAAGAGACCTGGCATCAAACTGATAAGGCTCTGTTCACACTGCTGGCATAGAATCCATGATAAAGGACAGGGCTTCACTTTCTGCTCTATAGTGCAGGATGCTATTTCATCAACCAGGGTGCCTCCAGCTGTGGCAAAACTACAACTCCCAGCATGCCTGGACCGCCACACTGGTTGGGAAACGCTGTTTTCAAAAGTGAAGTTGTTTTCCAGGATTTTAGGGGGAAAGAATAGAAATACCAATCCTGCTCTTCTGCCCCTCCGGACTGCCTGGTGAATTCTACATGGGTGGGTACACAACCTCGGCGACCTGAGGACTGGACTAAAAGATTTTTTTATTTTAAATTTTTCCTGCCCTATAGCATTTTTTATTTTATTTTTATTTTTTTTATTAATTTTTTTGTTTAAACCAAGAATTCAGTGCAAAGGCTTTTTATTGGAAGGGTATGTTCACACGTGCATAGCTTGCTGATTCTATTCACATACACACAGTATCCTGCGCATATTTAAAGCTGTGTTCAACCACTTAGTTTACGTCGAACTCTGCAGCTTCGAATCGTGCGCCTCAAATCTGCACAGGATACCGTGCGTGTGAATACATCCTTAGGGTTTGGGCACACCTCTGTATTTTGCTGCTGCTTACTTTCCTACCCTTGAAAGCCAATGGGTTGGAAGATCGGCTTCAGAAAATGAGCATCGAAATACGGCACATGTGACCCGATGGGTGTATTCACACATGTATCTAAGTGACTAAACGTAGCTTCAAATATGCCCAGGTTACTGGAAGTGTGAATTGACCGCTAGGATACATTTACACGTGCATATTTTCTGCAGCGGATTTTGCGGTGCATTGACTTCAATGGGTAGCAAAATCTGCATCCTGAATACACACGTGAACGTACCCTCAATACAGTGTTTTCCAACCAGGGTGCCTCCAGCTGTTGCAAAACTACAACTCCCATCATTCCCGGACAGCCTTCGGCTGTCCGGGAATGCTGGGATTTGTAGTTTTGCAACAGCTGGAGGCACCCTGGCTGTACGTGGGTGTCTGATCATGGGGGTCCCGCCGCTGGGACCCCCCACAATCTATGTGCAGCTCCCAGCATTCTGTACCTGGCGCTGCTCCCGAAACAGAAACATGACCTCAAGCCACGCCCTCTTCATTCATGTCTATGGGAAGGGGCGTGGGCAGAGATCGCAGGAGTCCAGACATCTGCATGTCCTCCCATACTTCCTGTATTTGGTCTCTTTACAGAAATATACAGGCAACAGCTATAGGGACAAAAATATACACATTTTTTAACCAGTGTATATTACAAATCTACATATAATGTTGTTTTCTACATTATATAAAAAGTTTTTGCTAATGACAGGTGCACTTTAAGTGATTACAAAGTACAATTGGGCCTGCAAAAAAAATAACAAGCCCTGATATGGGTGTGTAGATAATAATAATAATAATAAGCGTAAAAGTAAAAATTACTGTACACAAATTGGCCTGGTCTTTAACCCCTTAAGGAATCAGCGGTTTTCCGTTTTTGCATTTTAATTTTTTTTCCTCATCACTTTCTAAAAATCATAATGCTTTCAATTTTGCACATTAAATTCCATATGATGGCTTATTTTTTTTTGCGCCACCAATTCTACTTTGCAGTGACATTAGTCATTTTACCAAAAAATCCACAGTGAAATGAAGAAACAAAATTGAAGAAAAAATGTCATTTTGTAACTTTTGGGGACTTCCGTTTCTACGCAGTGCATATTTTGGTAAAAATGACACCATATCTTTATTCTGTAGGTCCATACGATTAAAATGATACCCTACTTATATAGGTTTGATTTTGTCGGACTTCTGGAAAAAATCATAACTACATGCAGGAAAATTAATACGTTTAAAATTGTCATCTTCTGACCCCTGTAACTCCGTGTTCTGAAGTTTTTATCGGTGCCATTTTTGCATTGATCAGACTTTTTGATCGCTTTTAATTCATTTTTTTTTATATAAAGTGACAAAAAATACGCTATGAGGTTTTTGCGCGTACGCCATTGACCATGCGGTTTAATTGACATATTTTTATAGTTTGGACATTTACGCACATGTTTGTTTTTTATTTAGTTTTTTTTATTTATTTTTTTTTTATGGGAAAGGGGATGATTCAAACTTTTATTAGGGAAGGGGTTAAATTACCTTGTTTCACTTAATTTTTTTTTTTTTTTTTTGCAGTGTTATAGCTCCCATATGGGGCTATAACACTGCACACACTGATCTTTTACCTTGATCCCTGCAAAGCCATAGCTTTGCATGAATCAGCGTTCTAGGGGCTCGATTGCTCAAGCCTGTAGCTCAGGCTTGGAGCAATCAAACGCCGATCGGACGCGACGGAGACAGGTGAGGGGACCTCCGCTGGCGTCCTAGCTGATCGGAACATCGCAATTTTATTGAGAGAGTCCCGATCAGCACGACTGAGCTGTCGAGAAGCTTTTACTTTCGTTTTGGTCCGCCGTGACAGATCTTTGTGCCGTGCGGTATTAGCCCAGGGTCCCGGCTATCATTAGCGGCCAGGACCAACCCGGTGTGATGCGGGGTCACGGCGTGACCCCGTTTTAAACACCGGGACCGGGTGCAGGGCATACAGGTACGCCCTGCGTCCTTATAAAGTTAAAGCGTAACAGTCAGATCCAACAATAAACATTTTATTTTATATCACTCAATCAAATTTTTGTGTCTAGCACCTTTTATTTATTTATTTTTAGACTTAATTTAGCTCACTAGTCTGAATTCCTCTCAAAGGGAGGGGGCGTGGCCTCACTGTGCAGGTCTCAGTAGCGGGACACAAGCTGACAGTGGGAGGATTCTTCCTCCAGCTGTGAGCCCTGCACTCACAGCTGTCAATCAAGGAAGTGTGTCCATGACCTGGGGATGACACATGGACACAGCAGGACTAGAATGTGTCCAAGCAGGCAGGGGGGTGACAGTTCGGCTTTTTCAGTATGAAATACAGAAAATTTTCTAATGAAAGCAATTGCAAAACCTTTTTGTTTTGTATGCTTTACAACATATCAAAAGTTTTTGTATCTGACAGTGCCTATTTAAGGGGTTTAGTGTCAAAACCCCTGGTATTTGGTCTCTTGGGCCTTTAACCTTTTGTTAAAACAGACGAGGGGGCACTCCCTCCGTCTGGAGAAAAGGTTTAGTCTCAAGGGGCGACATGCCTTCTTTACCATAAGAACTGTGAACTTATGGAACAGTCTACCTCAGGAACTGGTCACAGCAGGAACATTTTACAGCTTTAATTCAGGGTTAGATACATTCCTGGAACAAAATAACATTAATTCTTATGAAGAAATTATAAAATCCCATCCCTTCCCCAATATCGCGCCACACCCCTACCCTTCAATTCCCTGGTTGAACTTGATGGACGTATGTAACTAACTATGTAACTATGTAAGATGTAAAATCTCCACTGTGTCTATATCCCAGCGATTCAATGTATTGTTCAGTAAGCGGATACTAGATAATATTTCAATTAAAATTTTTACCTTGTAAATAGGTCCAGAACCGTCCAACCAGCCTATCGTGGGAGGGAATGGATAACGGCAAGCTGTATACTCTTGTGCTTACAGACCCTGATGCACCAAGCCGAAAAACTCCAAAATTCAGGTTAGATCTGTAATGTTACAAGGGCCGTAGTCACTTATGTGCTGCAGAAACAGTGTTTTGTGGATAGAGGACAGGCTGCAGATTTCTATTCCCCAGTATGCGCTGTTCTGCGGCAACTTTCCTCTAGATTTCATGCAGATTTTTATCTGTGGATTGCAATGGAAAGCTTAAAATCAATAGCAAGCAGTCAGTAGGTAAACCGTGCACATATTACTGTGGAATTCAGGCTATTGCCATAGTTAAAGTTTAGTTTGCGGAGTGGAAGGAGATATGGCTGGATACTTCCAAATTTTTTTAAATTTACTGGGGCAAGATAGTGCTGCAAAACTGAAATAAATAGCCTGCATGAAAGTAGTTTTATACATACAACAAAATGGATTGCAGGAGCAAAATGGATCTGTCTTGGAGTGTGAATACTGAATTCTGAATTAATTGAATTTGAGCCCTCTGTCAGATTTAGTACATTATATTAAGTACCGTAGTTTTTCAGAACTTGGACCTGTTGCACACAGGCGTATTGGTATACATTGGTCCCTCAATGTACAATATTTATTGGTTCCAGGATGACCTTTTGTAAGTGGAAATCATTGTACCTTAACCCCTTGGACGGAGGGTTTTTCCTCCTTACATTTAAAAAATCATAGCTCTTTCAATTTTGCACCTAAAAATCCATATGTTGGCTTATTTTTGCGCCACCAATTCTACTTTGTAATGACATCAGTCATTTTACCCAAAAATCTACGAAACAGAAAATATTTTTATAATTCGGACATTTCCGCACGCGGTGATCTCACATATGTTTATATTTATTTTTATTTACAGTTTTTATTTATTTTTTTACTTTTTTTTTAATTTTTTTTACTTTGCAATGTTATAGCTCCCAAAGGGGGCTATAACACTGCACACACTGATCTTTTACATTGATCAATGGTTTATCATAGGAAACCATTGATCAATGATTCTGCCACTTGACTGCTCATGCCTGGATCTCAGGCCCCTTTCACACTATATAAAAACACTTCTGTTATGAATGCCTGTCAGAAAATTCGCAGTTATACGGCCGGTACAAAATCACTAACGGCCGATAGAAAATCCCATTATAGTCTATGGGATTTTTCTGATCGCCATTTTAACCCGTTATCGCCAGTTATTAATAACGGCCATTACTTTGTGATGGGCGTTAGTAACGGGAGAACTAGTGCATGCACTATTTCTCCCGTTCATTCGCCCATCACAAAATAACGGCCGTTATTAGTAACGGGTTAAACCGGCTATTAGAGGTTCACTTCGAGCCAATTTACTGTTTGCTCAACTCTACTTAACCCCTTACGGACCACAGGTTTTTCTGTTTTTGCACTTTCGTTTTTTCCTCACCTTTTTAAAAATCATAACCCTTTCAATTTTGCACCTAAAAATCCATATGATGGCTTATTTTTTGCAGTGACATCAGTCATTTTACCCAAAAATCTATGGCGAAATGGAAAAAAAAAAGAATTGTGCGACGAAATTTAAGAAAAAACACAATTTTGTACATTTTGGGGGCTTCCGTTTCTACACAGTACATTTTTCCCTAGAAATGACACCTAATCTTTATTCTGTAGGTCCATATGATTAAAATTATACCCTACTTATATAGGTTTGATTTTTGTCATACTTCTGGAAAAAATCATAACTACATGCAGGAAAATTTATACGTTTAACTCCTTAAGGACTGAGGGCGTATGGGTACGACTCCCAGAATGCCCTTTGGTAGTCTGTGCATGCCTGGGGGTTGTAGTTATGCAACAGCTGGAGGCACATTTTTTCTATGAAAGTGTGCATCCAGCTGTTGCATAACTACAACTCCCAACATGCACAGACTACCAAAAGGCATGCTGGGAGTTGTAGCAGTGTGCCTCCAGCTATTGCAAAACTACAACTCTCAGCATGCCCTTCGACTGTCAATGCATGCTGATTGTTGCAGTTTTGCAACAGCTGGAGACACATTGGTTGTGAAACACTGAGTTAAGTAACGAACACTGTTTCGCAACCAATGTCAAACTCCCAGCGAGAAACTCACTGTAAACCCAACCGTGTGAATGTACCCTAAAAACACTACACTACACTTACACAAAATAAAAAGTAAAACACTACATATACACATACCCCCTACACAGTTCCCCCCCCCCCCCCCCCCCAAATAAAGTCTATTCCCACCAAAACAGAGCCTCCAGCTGTTGAAAAACAACAAATCACAGTATTGCCGGACAGCCACTGACTGTCAAGGCATACTGGGAGTTTTGCAACAGCTGGAGGCACCCTGTTTTGGAAACACTGCCGTAGGATAATTTTGTGGCGGATCCAAACCCCCAATTTAGTCCTCAAATGCGCATGGTGCTCTTTCACTTCTGAGCCCTGTCGTATTTCAAGGAAACAGTTTAGGGCCACATATGGGGTATCTACGGTAAAGGTAAAGTTCGGGTCTACACCGGCATGTTAGTGTAAAAAAAAAAAATATATATATATATTTTTACACTAACATGCTGGTGTTGCCCCATACTTTTAATTTTCACAAGCGGTAAAAGGGGAAAAAAGACCCCCAAAATTTAACGCAATTTCTCGGTAGTACAGAACTACCCCATATGTAAAGTGCTCTGCGGGCACACAACATTGCTCAGAAGTGAGAGCGTGCCATGTAGATTTGAGGTCTAAATTGGTCATTTGCACTGGGGTGGCTGATTATACAGCTGTTCTGACATAAACGCAAAACAATAAATACCCAGATGTGACCCCATTTTGGAAACTACACCACTCACGGATTGTAACAAGGGGTATAGTGAGCCTTAACACCCCACAGGTGTTTGACAAGTTTCCGTTAAATTTGGATGTGAAAATGAGAAAAAAACTTTTTCACTTAAATGCTGGTGTTATCCTACATTTTTTTTCATTTTCACACGGGAGAATAGGAAAAAAGCACATATGTGGATGTAAAGTACTCTGCGGGTGAACTACAATGCTCAGAAGAGAAGGAGCGCCATTGGGCTTCTGCAGAGAGAATGTCTGAAATTGAAGGCCACGTGTGTTTACAAACCCCCATAGTGGCAGAACAGTGGACCCCCCATGTGACCCCATTTTGGGGTGATTGGGGTGTTTTTTTTTTTTTTGCTTTTTTTTGAGGGGTTTGGTTTCCAAAATAGTATGCCATGTGTTTATTATTTTTTTTTTTTTTTGCTGTTCTGGCACCATAGGGGCTTCCTAAATGCGACATGCCCCCCAAAAACCATTTCAGCAAAACTTGCTTTCCAAAAGCCAAATGTGACTCCTTCTCTTCTGAACCTTGTAGTTAGCCCGCAGTGCTCTTGACATCCTAACATGGGGTATTTCCATACTCAAAAGAGATGGGGGTTACAAATTTTGGGGGCATTTTCTCCTTTAACCCCTTGTAAAAATATAAAATTTGGGGGAAAACCAGCATTTTAGTGAAAAAAAAATATAAAATTCATTTACACATCCGACTTTAACGAAAAGTCGTCAAACACCTGTGGGGTTTTAAAGCTCGGCGAACCCCTTTTTACATTACTTGAGGGGTGTAGTTTCCAAAATAGTATATATATTTTTTTCCTCTTTCTTCTGGCACCATAGGGGCTTCCTAAATGGGACATGCCCCCCCAAAAAGCCATTTCAGAGAAATATTCACTCTCCAAAATCCCATTGTCGCTCCTTCCCTTCTGAGCCTTGTAGTGCACCCACAGAGCACTTGACATCCACCAATGAGGTATTTCCTTACTCAAGAGAAATTGGGTTACAATCTTTGGGGGGCTTTTTCTCCTTTTACCTCTTGTAAAATTTCAAAAACTGGGTCTATAAGAACATGCGAGTGTAAAAAAAATAAAGACTTTGAATTTTCTCCTTTACCTTGCTGCTGTTCCTGTGAAACTTCTAAAGGGTTAACACACTTTCTGAATGTCATTTTGAATACTTTGCGGGTGGAGTTTTTTTTTATTTTTTATAATGGGGTCATTTATGGGGTATTTCTAATATGAAGACCCTTCAAATCCACTTCTAAACTGAACTGGTCCCTGAAAAATTCAGTTTTTGAATTGATCCTGATCTTTGAAGCCCTCTGATGTCTTCCAAAAGTAAAAACATGTCAACTTTATGATGCAAACATAAGGTCGACATATTGTATATTTGAATCAATATATAATTTATTTGGAATATCCATTTTCCTTACAAGCAGAGAGTTTAAAAGTTTTATTCAATTTTACCGTAAATTTTACGGCGTGAAAACGAAACCTTCCAAAGTTTGCAAAATTGCGTTTTTCTTTTTAATTTCTCCACACAAATAGTATTTTTTTTTTTGGTTGCTCCATACATTTTATGGTAAAATGAGTGATATGAACAACCGGTCGCACAAAAAACAAGCCCTCATACTAGTCTGTGGATGAAAATTATGAGTTATGATTTATTTGAAGGCGAGGAGGAAAAAACGAACGTAAAAATAAAATTGTCTGTGTCCTTTAAAGGGGTAGTCCAGTGGTGAATAACTTATCCCCTATCCTGCGATCTCTCTGTACGGGGGCCAGGCTCTCCGGCCAGATAGCGGGTGTCGACCACCGCACGAAGTGGCGGTCGACACGCCCCCTCAATACATCGCAATGGCAGAGCCGGAGATTGCCGAAGGCAGTGTTCCGACTCTGACATAGAGTTGTATTGAGGGGGCGTGTCGTCCACCGTTTTGTGCGGAGGTCGACACGCCCCCTTCCCACTGGCTGTCAGGGCCCCGTACAGGAGATTGCGAGGGGCCCCAGTGGTCGGACCCCCTGCGATCTGCAACTTATCCCCCATCTTTAGGATAGATGATAAGTTATTCACCACTGGACTACTCCTTTAAGGGGTTTAATAGAAGTAATTTACAAATCTGTTTAAAGGAGTACTCCGCCCCTAGACATTTTATCCCCTATCCAAAGAATAGGGGATTAGATGTCTGATCGCGGGGGTCCCGCTGCTGGGAATCCCCATGATCTCTCCTGCAGCACCAGCTTGTCATTAGCTGCACGGAGTGAAGAGCGAGGTGCTGATGACTCGCGATACAGGGGCCGGAGTATCATGACGTCATGCCCCACCCCCTCAATGCAAGTTTTTGGGAGGAGGCATGGTGGCTGTCAAGCCCCCTCCCATAGGCTTACATTGAGGGGGAGGGGCATGTCACAACCCCTCCCCCTTGTAATGTCATGCCCCACCCCCTCCGTGCAAGCCTGTGGGAGGATACTCCATCCACTGTATCGTGAGTCATCTGCATGGAACTATTTTTGCTCCGTGCAGCTAAGTGGATGCTGCAGCAGAGTGGCGGGACCCCTCCCCCCCTCAGAGTACCCCTTTAACTTTCTGGCACCAGTTGATTAAAAAAATAATAAAAAAAAAAAAAAAAAGCTTTCCAGTAGAGTACCACTTTAAGCAGAAAACGAGTTCCAAATGTCATAACATTTGTGACTAATTTTATGGGGCGGCACTGCGATCTGCCCACTTCTCGGCCGGCTCCCAGCGTGGAAATCTGCAATTGTGGATCCGGAGTTTGTGAATATACACAAATAGCTCATATGGTGTGACTGTTCACCATGCTGACCGCAGAGAAGCACATTTTTGGTTACCTAACTTTAAGCTGAGTCAGTTGACCCTGACTGATCGCCATCGATATACAATGTTTTATAAATCAGGCAGCACGCACATAACAACCAGTCTTAGATTTATTAAAACCATTTGTACGAATACTACTATACTAGTCAGATTGTTTTTATAACAATGTGGACATTGTCTAAGAAGGTGGCTGATGTATCTTATTGTAGAATTCTTAGATTGTGTAGTCAAAGGTTACACTGTTTAAGAATGCACCAGATTTATTAATTATCAGGCCGTTTCTTAAAGGGGTATTCCGGGCAAAAACATCTTATCCCCTATCGAAAGGATGGGGGAGAAGATGTCTGATCGTGGGTGGCCCGCCGCTGAGAACACCTGCGATCTCCCTGCAGCAGCCCGCATTCTATGCGTAGCTGCGTCTGAAGTTTCGGAAACCGCTGGGCTTCCGAGACGGCGACGTGACGCCACGCCCCCTTCATTCATGTCTATGGGAGGGGGTGTTTTTACAGGTGACCAACGGTAGTGTGAAAGGGCCTTAGAATGTCTAGTCTAAGTTTAGACCAACTGTTGGTTTAATCTGGGCTAGAATCTTGCAACAGAATTCTGGCACATTTTTGGCCAGATGGTACATGTGTGGCATCTTGAGCCAAGCCCCCATTTTCTTGAAGCCTCATGTTTTGGACAAGCCTTACTGTTATGAAAATTGTCCATTACTATCTGTCCCAGGTATTTTCTTATGTGTTCCAGGGAATGGCATCACTTCCTTGTTGTAAATATGAAGGGAAACGACATCAGCAGTGGTTGTGTCTTGTCCGATTACATTGGTGCAGGTCCACCCAAAGGAACTGGTGAGTGTAACCATATTTCCCTCGAGTGTTGTCCTGTAATTTTGTAAATGTGCTCCAACTATGCAAAAATATACTTTGCATATAACATTGCTTACATTTTGGCTGAAGTGTAAGGTCTAAGAAGGTGGTACATAACACAGGGATTCAAAGGACACCCAAGGGAATCCATTTGTCATACACACTGTTTTCAGGGTTCCAGTTGTGTCATGAGAACAGCTGTGATGACCAACGGAGACATGGACTTCACAAGCCTCTGACCGTATCCCTTGGTATCTGGTACAAATATGTCAGCATATACTTTAGTCTGTGTGTGTTGTAATGTGAAGGAATGGGAACCCCCCCCCCTATTGGGTAGATGGGTTGCTCAGTAGGTAGTTTTTCCCATTATACAAGTGCCCCCTGTATGTAGGTGTCACAAGTGTGTATGTTCCCCACAGTAGGTAGGTTTCCCCAGTTTTCTGATGTTCCTAGTATGTCGCTTTCTGTAGTGATTTTGTCCTCTAAATAGAACCCCCTCCCCCTTTTCCTGTAGTTATTTGAAGTTTACCTACAAGAGGATCCTACATACTGGGGCAACCAATCTTGCCCCCCCCCCCCCCCTGTATGTACCTTGATCCCTGTAGGTAGGACCCTCCTGTAGGGAGCTTGCTCTTTGTATGTAGGACCCCCTGTAGGAGGTATTTGGCCCCGGGAGATAGGTAACTTTGCCCGAGGTAGGTATCTTGGCACCTGTAGGAAGGACTCTGCTGTAGGTAGCTTAGAGTAGGTCTCCCCTGCAGGTAGCTTGCTCCCTGTATGTAGGATCCCTCTGTAGGTATGTATCTTGGCCCCAATAGTACCCCTTTTACAGGTGTAGAGGAGTACGGGGCTGTGTAGGTGTAGAGGGTTGTAATGGAGTATTGGGGTGCCATAGGAGTGTAGAGGGGTGATAGCGCTGTAGAGGAGTACAGGGGTGTAGAAGGCTGTAGAGAAGCACAAAAGTGACAGGGTGGTAGATGGGTCACAGAAGACACTAGAGGGGTGATATAGGGGTGTAGAAAGATACAGGGATGACATTGGGGTGTAGAAAGGTGACAGGACTATAGGTGTGACATTAATGGACAGAGGACTGTAGAAGAGCAGGGGGTGACATAAGGGTGCACCGAAGTGAAAGGGCTGTGGAGGACCACAGGGGTGACTGGACTGTAGAAGAGTATAGGGGTGACTGAGGACTGTAGAGGAGTGAGGGGAGGGGGTTGGAGGGTCACATCCATATAGATGATGAGAGAGTGGTACCTGAAGTTCAGCACGGCAATGTGATTCTGGATCCAGGCCCAGCAGTGCTGCACCAGCTCCTTACCACCATGCACATCATCCTGCTGGGGGACCGTGCAACATCATAACGGAGGATCCAGAGGCCAGAGCTGCCATTTACCGCCTGGAGGAGCAGGATACCCGGAGGACAGAGCCACTGCATCCCCATTCCAAAGCACGTGAAACACAGATGTCTCTTCTTCCATCAGCACAGTTAGTGAGTTACAGGAGTATCGTGGCATCCTGGATGAGAATCACTGGCCTAAAGCATCTCACTATCTTGACCAGCTTGTCTTCTTTCTATAGTGTATCCTGGTGCCACCTCTTCCCTGTGCATTGCACATAGCCATCCACATGATAAAAAGAAAATGCAATTCATCAGACCACGCCATCTTTTACCATTGCTCCTCGTCCAGTTCTGATGCTTGTGACCTCTGTAGGCTCTTTTAGCAAAGGAGAATCTGCACTCCGATGGATTTATGACATGTGCAGCAAGCTGTGAGGACTCCTTTTGATCATAGCTAGCATTAAAGGAAAACTGTCAGCTTGCTCCCCCCGCACTTACCAGCGGCCGCTGATGTCAGAGTGCCAGTTACCCCGCCTGCGCCAATTAGCACCTAATTAGCATATGCGGAAAAACAAAGATTTCGGCAGAACGGATCCGGGCACAGTAGGCATTAAACTGATGGCATTAGCAAGCTGACAGTTTTCCTTTTTAAAGGGGTATTCTGGTGGAAATTTTTTTTTTTTTCACTTTGTCCACTCATGACAGCACCACATGAGATTGCCCCCTATCTGCATAGGAACAGGAAGCACAAGAGAGGTTAAAAGGCCCCTCCCTCTATACTCCCTCAGTGTTTCCTGTTCCTATGGAGCAGTGGTTCAGAGAGGTCTGTACCTTTTTCCCTGCGGGCTGTGCATGGTGGAGTCCAGACGGGGGGAGTCGGCCGCCTTGGGCCTCCCTCTCCTCTTCCCCGCACCGGGTTGAGGCCTGCTGTGGAGGCACATCTCTGGTTCCGCTTTCGGTCCCCTGCGGCGCTCTGGGAATTTATGCAGGGGACCTGGTTCATGTGGCTGGCTTCGGGTGCTCCGGCTCCCCTGGTTGCTTGTGGGTTCTGGCGGGGTCGTGCACATTCAGTGATGTTGCGCATACGTATGACCCAGCGCCCACGTGCGTCTCCAAGGATTGGATGGAGCCCGAGGCCCTCCAAGATGGCGGCGCCCATCGGAAGTGAATTTGGGAGGCGGGCGCCAATTTTCAAAACCCTGGGCATATAAGGAAGCCCCAGGTCTATCCACATCCTCTGGACACCATGGATGGTTCGGTCGCTGCCCACTCTGCATCTCTGGGGTGCACAGGACCCGGCAATCCAGTGAGTAGCTGACCCATTGTGAGTACACTTACTACTTTTTGGGGGGGGGGGGGGGGGGGAGAGAGAGGAGAGAGTGTATTGTCTATAATTGTACACAGAGGAGTTATAAGAGGTATTATTTCTACTCTGAGGACACAGCAGAAATTTTCGCTAATACTGTCAGAAATGCGATGAACATTCCGGAAACTGACGAACCTACCTCTGTCCAAGACCGCATGTTTGCGGGTTTGAAACCTAAAAGACAACAGGTGTTCATAACAACATTAACCCCTTAAGGACCGGGGGTTTTTCCGTTTTTGCATTTTCATTTTTTGCTCCTTGCCTTTAAAAAATCATAACTTTCAATTTTGCACCTAAAAATCCATATGATGGCTTATTTTTTGCGCCACCAATTCTACTTTGTAATGATGTCAGTCATTTTGCCCAAAAATCTACGGTGAAACGGAAAAAAAATCATTGTGCGACAAAATTGAAAAAAAAACGCTGTTTTGTAACTTTTGGGGGCTTCCGTTTCTACGTAGTAAATTTTTCTGTAAAAATGACACCATCTTTATTCTGTAGGTCCATACGATTAAAATGATACCCTACTTATATAGGTTTGATTTTGTCGGACTTCTGGAAAAAATCATAACTACATGCAGGAAAATTAATACGTTAAAAATTGTCATCTTCTGACCCCTATAACTTTTTTTTTTAGTTTTCCATGTATGGGGTGGTATGAGGGCTAATTTTTTGAGCCGTGATCTGAAGTTTTTAACGGTACCATTTTTGCATTGGAATTTTTTTGCGCGCACGCCATTGACCGAGCGGTTTAATTAATGATATATTTTTATAATTCGGACATTTCCGCACACGGTGATACCATATATGTTTATTTTTATTTACTGTTTTTTTTTTTTTTTTTTTTATTGGAAAAGGGGGCGATTCAAACTTTTAAGGGGGAGGAGTTAAATGATCTTCACTTTTTTTTTTTGTTTTTCACTTTTTTTTTTTTTTTGCAGTGTTATAGGTCCCATAGGGACCTATAACACTGCACACACTGATCTTCATCATTGATCACTGGTTTCTCATAACGCTATTAGAGGCGGGTCCCGGCTTCACTATGACGCCGGGCCCGCCGTGATATGACGCGGAGTTACTGTGCTTCTCAATTATTTTCTATTTTCTGTCATGCCCCCCCCTTAGGAAGAAGAAAACATTTTGCGCCCCCCTCGCGCTGTAAATGGTATCATTTGTCTATAAAATTGTTAGAAGTACACCTCTGCATAACACTGTATCATAGCAGAAAAAGAGAATGGAGACACTTATAATGTAAAAATTATATAACTTTATTGAATATACATTAAAAATTAATTAATTTAAAATCACAAATAGGGAGAAGCATCCACAAAGTGGGAAGACAAAGGCGTTGCTCACAGACAGATCCACATTAATAAGTTATATAAGGAAAAGTAACATGGTGCATAGTCACACATGTGTGCATTAACAGCACATACCGTATTTATCGGGGTATACCACGCACCGGCCTATAACACGCACCCTCATTTTACAAAGGATATTTGACGTCATGCGCCGCGCCATTCAGCGCATAGCAACGACGCCGGGGACGCATGCCGGAGGCCTGCAGCAGCGCGGACCCGACTCAGGTAATTATGCCACCGGGGATGGGGGGAGGCAACGGGGCAGTGGCGCCGGCAATGGGTGCCGCTGCCCCTTCTCTCCCCCTGGCTGTCGGCGCCGCTTCTCTCCCCCTGGCTATCGGCGCCGGCACCGATAGTCAGGGGGACAGAACGGGCAGCGGCGCCGATAGCCAGGGGGTGAGAAGGGCCGACAGCAGCGCTCTAGACCCCAGGAAAGGCAGCGGGAGAGAAGCGGGCAGCGACGGCCTCTCTCCCCCTGCCTTTCCTGGGGGTGTATCGGCGTATAACACGCACACAGACTTTAGGCTAAAAATTTAAGCCTAAAAAGTGCGTGTTATACGCCGATAAATACGGTATATAGGCACAACAATGCTCTAATTATCATACAGTACAATGCACACAGTGAAGACAATAGGCATACCAAACTGTAACATCCAGTTCCCAACAGGGTCTGCTGGAGCAACGCCACCCCAACGCACGTTTCGGCGAGTCCTTCGTCCTGGGGATAACACTGTATCCTTATTAACGTATATGGGGCTCTGTACACTGAGGACAAGCAGGGCTCTGTACACTGAGGACAAGCGGGGCGGCGGACGCACTGCTCGGTGGCACAGTGAACTCTGACATGGTGGGCTGCTGCGCTTAGATGTGAGGTCACGTCACCCCAGTGACGTGACCTCACGTCTGAACGTAGCAGCGCGCCACGCTGGAGTTCAAAGCGCCTCTCCCAGGCAGCCACATTGACAACCCAGGGCCGTAAGTAAGATCCAGCCGTAAAGTTGCTAGGCAACCGACGCCGTGTGAGTTGCCGCTTGCGAGTAAGTCGGCTAATCCGATCTAGACATCCAATATGACAGTATTTGCCAAGGACAAACGAGCCCCCCCCTTTACGGAGCCTCGCGTGTCCCCCCCCCCCCCCCAAACACACACTATTTGAGAAGCACTGCCCTAAGGGAAGCCATGTCCCTACTGGGATCCATGACTTCCTGCATACCAGCTGTTTCCTGGTGCCAGTCATTCCAGATCTCTGATAAATACTGAAGACCTGGGATCGCTCTCAGTTCTCTAGGAAAAAAAGATGAGAATTCCTCTTTTTGTAAAGAAATCGCTAAAGTGGTGGCTAAAGAAGGAAAATCTTCTGGTAGGGTTGCCATGGATTCTTCTTCCATCTATCTCTAGAACAGATGCCAGTCTATGGGACTGGGGAGCTATAGTGGAAGATCTTCATCTGCAGGGTTCATGGTCCCAAGAAACCCGAACCTGTTCCTCGAACTATCGAGAACTAAAAGCGATATTCAAAGCTTTAAAAGCTTCAAAAGATCTAGTGAGGGACCTTCATGTAAAAGTCTACTCGGACAACACTACAGAAGTGGCCTTCATCAATCATCTGGGGGGGGAACAAGACACACACCCCTGAAGATTCTAGCACAGAGGATTATTTTTTTTTTTTGGGCAGAACAAAGTGCTATCCCTTTCCGCAGTACACCTAAAAGTATTGGACAATCAATCAGCCGATTTTATTTTTGTCGCCATATTCTGGATCCAGGGGAATGGTCCCTGAATGCACAGGTCTTTCTCTCTCTGACTCGATCTTGGGGTCTTCTGGAAATAGACCTTTCTCTATCGGCTCCATTGGGGGACACAGACCATGGGTGTATGCTGCTGTCTCTAGGAGGTATGACACTATGGCAACAAAAAAGTCGGCTCCTCCCAACAGGATAAACCCGCCTCCAGGCCCTGAGCTAATCAGCTAACCCAGAAGCGTCAGATGCTCTTCAACAGATATGGTCGTTCAATCTAGCTTATGCTTTTCCACCAGTTCCTCTAATCATGAGAGCTCTCCAGAAGGTGAGACTAGGAAGAGGAAAACTAATCTTCATAGCTCCGATGTGGCCAGAGAGAAGCTGGTTTAGCCTTCTAAAAGAACTTGCCATAGCAGAACCCATCCTTCTTCCTCAGAGGGGCGATCTGTTGTCCCAGGACCCTCTTTTTCACAAAAATCTAACCAATCTCCACTGGCAGCCTGGCTATTGAGAGGGTTGTGTTAGAGTAAAAGGGTCTCTCAAAAAAGGTGATTGATACTCTCCTAAAAAGTAAGAAGGATTCTACTTGCTCCATTTATCTTAAACAATGGAACAAGTTCCTGTCCTGGTGTGGCTCCTCTCTGCCAGATCTGCTTAACCCTGATATTCCCAGGATATTAGATTTCCTGCAGGATGCTTTTGATCTAGGTTTATCTCTGAGTACACTAAAGATCCAGGCGGCAGTACTTGGCTGTTTGACGTTAGCATTGCTGAACACAAATGGGTCAAAAGGTTTTTTTCAGCAATTTCCAGAATGAGACAAAAAATTTCTAATCTTTCTTCCCCTTGGGACTTAAATATTGTATTATCATCCTTTAACTAAAGATCCTTTTGAGCCTTTGGGTTCCTTACCTTGAAAACTGTTGTTCTGGTGGCAATAACATCTGCCAGAAGAGTAAGTGAAATCCAAGCCTTGTCTATTGATTATCCTTACCTTTTTGTACTTGAAGATAAGATTATTTTAAAGGGGTATTCCAGGAAAAAACTTTTTTATTTTTTATCAACTGGCTCCAGAAAGTTAAACAAATGTGTAAATTACTTCTATTAAAATCTTAATCCTTTCAATAATTATCAGCTGCTGAAGTTGAGCTGTTTTCTGTCTAGCAACAGTGCTCTCTGCTGACATCTCTGCTTGTCTCTGGAACTGCACAGAGTAGAAGAGGTTTGCTATGGGGATTTTCTTCTAAACTGGGCGGTTCCCTAGACACATGTCATCAGAGAGCAACTTCAGCAGCTCATAAGTACTGAAAGGATTAAGATTTTTTTAATAGAAGTAATTTACAAATCTGTTAAACTTTCTGAAGCCAGTTGAGATATATATATATTAGTGTTTTTTTCCTGGATAACCGCTTTAAAACATAATCCTGCTTTCCTCCCAAAAGTTGTATCCAATTTTCATTGGTCTCAAGACATAATTCTTCCCTCTTTCTGTGCCAGTCCCAAAAATAGTAAGGAGGAAGAAATCCATAAGCTGGATGTCAGGAGAGTGGTCTTAAACTATCTAGAGACCACTAGAACCTTGAGAAAAGACTCTCTAACCTTGGTTCAGTATCAAGAACCAAACAGAGGGAAGAAGGCATCGAAAAACTCAATCTCCAGATGGATTAAGTCATTCCTATACTTCTGCAGGTAAAGAGATTCCGGTAGGCATCAAGGCTCATTCCACTAAGGCTGTTTCAGTCTTCTGGGCCGAGAGAGCTTCAGCCTTTCTAGAATAGATATGCAGAGCAGCAACATGGTCTTCTCCGCATACCTTCTTAAAGCATTTTAAGCTGGATGTGGCCTCCTCTCAGGACCTCAGTTTCAGCCGGAAGGTGCTGCAGGCTGTGGTCCCTCCCTAAGTCTACATTTATCTGGTATGTCTCGAGGTGCTGTCGTGAGTGGACAAAGTGAAAAGTGGGATTTATGACTTACCGATAATTCAGTTTTCATGAGTCCCTCACGACATCACCTATCTATTCCCACCCTTATTATTTATATGTACATGTATATAAACATCTGCTCTCTTAGTAATTTATAAACACTGAGGGAGTATAGAGGGAGGGGCCTTTTCCCCTCTTGTGTTTCCTGTTCCTATGCAGATAGGGGGGCAATCTCATGTGGTGCTGTCGTGATGGACTCATGAAAACAGAATTATTGGTAAGTCATAATTCCCCCTTTTTAAATCGTCTGGTGTCAGAAAGTTAAAGATTTGTAAATTAATTCTATAAAAAAAAAAAAAAAAAAAAAATCTTAATCCTTCTAGTACTTATCAGCTGCTGTATGCTCCAGAGGAAGTTTGTTTTCTTTTTGAATTTCTTTTGTCAGCTCTGCTGACACCTCTGTCCATGTCAGGAACTGCAAAGGATTAATGTGACCGTGCATGTGATTGCATACATGGCAGTCACGCCCTTACACAAGCTTTCCACACTGCCAGCTCATCATCGCATACTTGGCTGGCCAGAAGGCTGGAGCTGCAACAGCTGGAGGCACCCTGTTTGGGAATCACTGGCGTAGAATACCCCTATGTCCACCCCTATGCAAATCCCTAATTCAGGCCTCAAATGCACATGGCGCTCTCAATTCGGAGCCCTGTCGTATTTCAAGGCAACAGTTTAGGGCCACATATGGGGTATCGCCGTACTCGGGGAAAAATTGCCTAACAAATTTTGGGGGTCTTTTTCTGCTTTCACCCCTTATGAAAAGGTGAAGTTGGGGTCTACACCAGCATGTTAGTGTAAAAAAATAAACTTTTTACACTAACATGCTGGTGTTGCCCTATACTTGTAATTTTGACAAGAGGTAAAGGGGAAAAAAGCCCCACAAAATTTATAACGCAATTTCTCCCGAGTACGGAGATACCCCATATGTGGGCGCAAAGTGCTCTGGGGGCGCACAACAAGGCCCAGAACCGAGAGTGCGCCATGTACATTTGAGGTGATTTGCACAGGGGTGGCTGATTGTTACAGCGGTTTTCACAAACACACACAAAAAAAAAATGTGACCCCATTTCGGAAACTACACCCCTCACGGAATGTAATGAGGGGTGCAGTGAGAATTTACACCCCACAGGTGTCTGACAGATCTTTGGAAGAGTGGGCTGTGCAAATTAAAAATGCTGTACAGCCCACTGTTCCAAAGATATGACAGACACCAGTGGGGGGTAAATGCTCACTGTACCCCTTTTTACGTTCCTCAAGGGGTCTATTTTCCAAAATGGTATGCCATGTGGGGGTTATTTTGCTGTCCTGGCACCATATTGGCTTCCTAAATGCGACATGCCCCCGAGCAAAATTTGCTCTCAAAAAGCCAAATATGACTCCTCCTCTTCTGAGCATTGTAGTTCACCCATAGTACACCTCAGGTCAACTTATGGGGTACCTCCATACTCAGCAGAAAATACCCCCCAAAATTTGTAACCCCATCTCTTCTGAGTATGGAGGTACCCCATAAGTTGACCTGAGGTGTACTATGGGTGAACTACAATGCTCAGAAGAGGAGTCATATTTGGCTTTTTGAGAGCAAATTTTGCTCGGGGGCATGTCGCATTTAGGAAGCCCCTATGGTGCCAGGACAGCAAAAAAAAAAAAAAAAAAAAAAACACATGGCATACCATTTTGGAAACTAGACCCCTTGTGGAACGTAACAAGAAATAAAGTGAGCCTTAATACCCCACAGGGGTTTCACGACTTTTGCATACGTAAAAAAAAAAAAAAATTTTTTTTTTAAAAATCGCTAAAAGCTGTTTCCCCCCCCCCAAATTTCATTTTTGCAAGGGTTAATAGCAGAAAATACCCCCCAAAATTTGTAACCACATCTCTTCTATTAACCCTTGCAAAAATGTGAAATTTGGGGGGGGGGGGAAAACACACCTTTTAGTGATTTTTTTTTTTTTTTTTTTTTTTTTTTTACGTATGCAAAAGTCGTGAAACCCCTGTGGGGTATTAAGGCTCACTTTATTTCTTGTTACATTCCACAAGGGGTCTAGTTTCCAAAATGGTATGCCATGTGTTTTTTTTTTTTTTTTTTTTTTTTTTTTTTTTTTTTTCTGTCCTGGCACCATAGGGGCTTCCTAAATGCGACATGCCCCCGAGCAAAATTTGCTCTCAAAAAGCCAAATATGACTCCTTCTCTTCTGAGCATTGTAGTTCACCCATAGTACACCTCAGGTCAACTTATGGGGTACCTTCATACTCAGAAGAGATGGGGTTACAATGTTTGGGGGGTATTTTCTGCTATTAACCCTTGCAAAAATGTGAAATTTGGGGGGGGGGAACACACTTTAGTGAAATTTTTTTTTTTTTTACATATGCAAAAGTCGTGAAACCCCTGTGGGGTATTAAGGCTCACTTTATTCCTTGTTACGTACCTCAAGGGGTCTAGTTTCCAAAATGGTATGCCATGTGGGGGATTTTTGCTGTTCTGGCACCATAGGGGCTTCCTAAATGCAACATGCCCCCCAAAAACCATTTAAAAAAAAAACGTACTCTCCAAAATCCCCTTGTCGCTCCTTCCCTTCTGAGCCCTCTACTGCGCCCGCCGAACAATTTACATAGACATATGAGGTATGTGTTTACTCGAGAGAAATTGGGCTACAAATATAAGTATATATTTTCTCCTTTTTCCCCTTGTAAAAATTCAAAAATTGGGTCTACAAGAACATGCGAGTGTAAAAAATGGAGATTGTGAATTTTCTCCTTCACTTTGCTGTTATTCCTGTGAAACACCTAAAGGGTTAAAACGCTGACTGTCATTTTGAATACTTTGGGGGGTGCAGTTTTTGTAATCGGGTCATTTGTGGGGTATTTCTAATATGAAGACCCTTCAAATCCAGTTCAAACTTGAACTGGTCCATGAAAAATTGTGAGTTTGGAAATTTTGTGAAAAATTGGAAAATTGCTGCTGAACTTTGAAGCCCTCTGGTGTCTTCTAAAAGTAAAAACACGTAAATTATATGATGCAAACATAAAGTAGACATTGTATATGTGAATTAAAAAAAAAAAATTATTTGGAATATCCATTTTCCTTACAAGCAGAGAGCTTCAAATTTAGAAAAATGCAAAATTTTCAAATTTTTCATCAAATTTTGGGATTTTTCACCAAGAAAGGATGCAAGATACCACAAAATTTTACCACTGTTAAAGTAGAATATGTCACGGAAAAACAATCTTGAAATCAGAATGATAACTAAAAGCATTCCAGAGTTATTAATTAAAATTACAGTGGTCAGATGTGCAAAAAATGGCCGGGTCCAGAGGTGTAAAATGGCTGGGTCCTTAAGGGGTTAAAAAAGCATAACTCTTTTAAATTTTTCACCTAAAAATCCATATGATGGCTTATTTTTTGCGCCAATTCTACTTTGCAATTACATCAGTCATTTTACCCAAAAATCTACGGCGAAACGGACAAAAAAATTGAGACAAAATTGGGAAAAAACAAACAATTTTGTAACTTTTGGGGGCTTTAATTTCTACACAGTAAATTTTTTTTTGGTAAAAATGACACCTTCTTTTTATTCTGTAGCTCCATACGATTTAAATGATACCCTACTTATATAGGTTTGATTTTGTCGTACTTCTGGAAAAAAATCTAACTACATACAGGAAAATGTATACGTTTAAAATTGTCATTTTCTGACCACTATTACTTTATTTTTCCGTGTATGGGGCGGTATGAGGGCTAATTTTTTTGCACGTGATCTGAAGTTCTTAGCGGTACCATTTTTGCATTGATAGGACTTATTGATCGCTTTTCATTCATTTCTTTTTTTCATGATATAAAAAGTGACCAAAAATGCATATTTTTATAATTCGGACATACGATATGTTTGTTTTTATTTACACAGTTTTGGGGTTTTTTAATGGGAAAAGGGGGGGATTCAAACTTTTATTAGGGGAGGGGTTAAATGATCTTCACTTTTTTTTTGCAGTATTATAGCTCCCATAGGGACCTATAACACTGCACACACTGATCTTTTACATTGATCACTGGTTTCTCATAGGAAACCACTGATCGATGATTCTGCCTCTTGACTGCTCATGCCTGGATCTCAGGCAATCGGACAGCGAGGAGGCAGGTAGGGACCCTCCGGCTGTCATATAAGCTGTTGAGGATGCCGTAATTTCGCCGCGACTATCCAGAACAGCTCCCTGAGCTAACCGGCATGGTTTCACTTTCATTTTAGACGTGGCGTTCAACTTTGAACGCCGTGTCTGAAGGGTTAATAGCGCGCGGCACTGCGATCAATGCCGGACGCTATTAGCCACGGGTCCCGGCCGTTGTTGGATGCCGGGCCCGACCCGCTATGACGCAGGGCCATGCCGTGGCCCCCTGTTATAGAACGGGAGCGGACTCGGGATGTACAGGTACGCCCTGTGTCCTTAAAGGGGTTTTCGGTGCTTACACATCTTATCCCCTATCCAAAGGGCCTGTGGTCGAGCGTAATCAGACCCGGAGCGAACACGCTCCGGGCACTGATTACAAACGGGGTGCCGCATGCATGATCGCGGGCGTCCACAGGGATTATGCTGGGGGATAAGGGGATAAGATGTGTAAGCAACGGAGTACCCCTTTAACAGGTTAAACTATGTTTAACTTTCTAGCACCAGTTGATTTAAAAAATAAATACAATTTCCACTGGAGTACCCCTTTAATACTAGCCATGATCAAAAGGAGTCCTCACAGCTTGCTGCACATGGGGGCTGCATAGTCACAAATCCATCGGAGTGCCCCTCTAACATTTATTGCAATTTGTGCTACATAGGCTCTTTTTTTAGATCAGACAAGCTAGCCTTCTCTGTGTAGTATTGAACCTTGTGCATACATGATTCTGGCTCACCATTTGTCTTTCCTTGGACCATTTATGGGAGGTACCACAGCATACAGGGTACAGTCTACACAAATATATATATCTATATATCTATGCTCTGATCCAGTTACCTAGCCTCACATCTTGACTCAAGTCAGTCTCAAATCCTTACACTTGACCATTTTTGCTTCTTCAAGCACATCCGCTTTAAGAACTACCTGTTCACTTGCTGCTATCTATATCCTACCCCTTGACAATTGCCACCATCACCAGTCAATATTGCACCACACCACTGCTTTCTATAGGGGAGACTACAGAAACCATATTATGGTCAAGGTGATAGGGATATTTTCAAAACTGTGTCCACAGGACTTCTTAATGAGGGTCATCCTTCACATTGATGTGTGTATTAATATGACTTCTGGATGTGTGATGTCTATGCTGATAACCTGTCAAAAACATATATTGCTTCATTCAAACAGTGGGTCCGTTGAGTTTACCAGGCTGTACCTAGTCACTTAGTGACTTATTTAACCCACTTTCCAAACATATACGTTCCAGCGGGACTGGAAAATAGAGACAGGCACACTTTTTAGTCTCTCATCCTATTTTGACAGGCTATATGGGTAAGGCAATGTGGTGTAAACTGAGCCTAAATGATGTGTGTATCTTGTTGTGTTATTTTCCAGGACTTCATCGTTACGTCTGGTTGGTCTACCAACAGAAAGAACAGCTCAAATGTGATGAGCTAATTCTCACCAATCGCTCTGGACAGCATCGAGGGTTGTTCAATGTCCTTTCTTTTCGCAAAAAATATGGCCTGGAAAGCCCGGTTGCAGGAAATTGCTTCCAGGCAGAATGGGATGATTATGTCCCCAAGCTGTATGAACAGCTGGGATCCTAAAAGATAACGTGCCCCCTTATTGCTCTCTAGTAATCATTGCACCTAACTATTTAGATGACTTGTAGTGGCATAATGGGTGGTTCAGTTTTTCTATTGCTCAAGATTCCTGCTCATTGTCAGTACCTTCTGTATTAAATCTCCATTGCCAAATACCGCAGCATTATAACAGTGTTAATGAACATTGCCTTAAAATGTGTTTTAGTGCATAACTGATCCCATGTAGAATGACTTTTCATAAAAATAAAGCAAAACATATGGGTGTATGAATTGTATTGCTGCCTTTTTTTTTACCACATCTGCTTT
Source organism: Hyla sarda (assembly GCF_029499605.1). Taxonomy (NCBI): domain Eukaryota; kingdom Metazoa; phylum Chordata; class Amphibia; order Anura; family Hylidae; genus Hyla; species Hyla sarda. The sequence goes on from NC_079189.1 coordinate 473,370,361, forward strand.
TATTTTATTTTTTAAACACTTATTTTGCTTTGTCTCCCAAGGTAGGAAAACTATAGAAAGGGATAAAAGTTCATAATCTGTTGTCAATTTTAGCTTTGTGGTATATACAGATATAGTATGGGAAGAATCATTCATTTTTACAGACTGGGTTGGATAGTGACAATGCTCTTGTACTGCTGGAGTCTGGGTAACCTAGTAAAGTCAGGATCTGAGATGTTGACCTAGTCACAAGGAAAAGAAAGTACACCCTCTTTGAATTCTAAGATTTTTAGTGTTTTAACAATTAATCGATACCCGTATCCCATTACCTAGGGATCGACCGATATCTATTTTTTTTATTTTATTTATTTATTTAGGGCCAATACTCTGTGGAGGTTAGGGGCGATAGCCGATAACTTATACCGATATTCCGGTATAAGTTATCGGCTATTTATCCCCCCCCCCCCCCCCCTTGACACCGCTGCAGATCACTGATTTAAAGCAGGCGCTTTAAATCAATGAACTGCAGCGGCTTTTGCGCCACCCGCTTCTCTCCCCCTGCCTGTCCGGGGGTCCTGAGACCTATCACCGCCACCGCTCCCCCCCCACCGCACCACACCCGCCCCCCCGCACCGCACCGGCCCCATTGCCTCCCCCCATCCCTGGTTTTAGAATTACCTGTTCCCGGGTTCCACTCTACATCTGGCTCCGGTGGCTGTCACTGTGCGCACTGACGGTCACGTCACTCGTCATTGCGCACAGCGTAACGCAGGATGCAGCAGGAGCCAGAAGTAGCGTGGCCCCCGGGAACAGGTAATTATAAAACCGGGGATGGGGGAGGCAATGGGGCTGGTGCGGGGCGGTGGGGTGGGTCGTGCATTATCGGTAAGGTAATTGCCGATACCGATAACGCCCAAAATCGTGAATATCGGCCAAACCGATAATCAGTCGATCCCTACCATTGCCCTCCGGTGCCTTTTTGAAGATGCTGCTGGCCTGCAACATCTGCAGCCTAACTCCAGCACAGAGACCACTGCCTGGAGTGCAGTCCTGACATCGCGGGAGCCCACCTGTCCAGCATCCTCGGTGCAGTGACTGATCTTCCTGGTGTAGGGAGGATGGTCATCAATAAGGTCCGTGAACCGTTCCTTCTCCCCTGCAGTGAGATTCATAGGTTCAGGTGCTGTCCCCTCTTTTCTCCCCTGTTAACCCTTCGCTCTTACCCTCTAATAACTCTTCAGGTGCTATCCTCTTTTTTTTTTTCTTTCTTCTCCCCCCCCCCCCCCCCCCTTTTTGACTCTTCACAATTTGCCGTATACGACGCACTTTTTCTTCCCCAAAACTGGGGGGGAAAGTTGGTGCGTCTTATACGGCAAATACACATTAAAACCTGTCCTATCGCGGCGGTCCCTATGGCCATCAACGGCCGGGACCCGCGGCTAATACAGGACATCACCGATCGCTGTGATGCCCTGTATTAACCCTTCAGACGCGGCGATCAAAGCTGACCGCCGCGTCTGAAGCGAAAGTGACACTAACCCGGCTGCACCGGGAGGGACCTTACCTGCCGCCTCCTGGTGTCTGCTCCGTGCGCACGCCGCCCCGTCATCCAATAGGAGCGGCGTGCGTAGCGACGGAGAGTGAGGATACCTTGCAGCAGACACATTCCGGAAACTGGGACACCCGGGGGACGCGGCGACAGCGATGGAGGGCGACATCCAGGGCAGGGGTGATAGGTCCGGAGTGGCGGAGACACGTGAGTATTGCCTCCTATACCAGTGGTCTTCAACCTGCGGACCTCCAGATGTTGCAGAACTACAACTCCTGGCATGCCAGGACAGCCAACGGCTGTCCGGGCATGCTGGGAGTTGTAGTTTTGCAACATCTGGAGGTCCGCTGGTTGAAGATCACTGTGACCTATACTTTACATTGTATTCTAGATTTTCCTCATTTAAAATTGTGTGCGTCTTATATGCCGTAGCGTCCTATAGGGCGAAAAATACAGTAGTTCTTGTTTTCTTCTGTTAATCTTTCCCTGGTCCCCTAATCCGTTTATTTGTTTTCTATTTCCTCTCATCCAATTTAATCAAACCAATAATTGGCCAGATAAATTTACATGTAATTGTTAGTTGCCCCTCTAAAGGTTTTATGTATGACACAGTGAAAAATTTGGACATTTTTGAAAGTTTTTAAGGACCAGGCCAAATTTATTTTTGCATCTTTATTTTTTCCTCCTCGCCTTCTAATAATCATAACTTTTATATTTCCATCCACAGACCCATATGAGGGCTTGTTTTTTGTCACCAATTTTACTTAGTAATGACATGACTCCATTTACCATAAAATGAATTTATGGTGCAACCAAAAAAATATTATTTGGGGGGAAAATTGAAAAGAAAACTTAATTTAGCAAATTTTGGAATGTTTTCACACTGTACACTTTATGGTGAAAATTAGAGAAGAACGAACTTAGTGATTCAATTCGTCACGAACTTCTCCGCTCGGTAGTTGCTGACTTTAGCCTGCATAAATGAGTTCAGCTTTCAGGTGCTCCGGTGGGCTGGAGACTCTCTCATAGGACTCTCTATATACCTTTTCCAGCCACCAGAGCACCTGAAAGCTGAACTCATTTATGCAGGCTAAAGTCAGCAGCTGTTGAGCCAAGAAGTTTGTGATGAATCAAATTACTGTAAGTTCGCTAATCTCTAGTAAAAATGAGTCTTCATTCTGTGCGTCAGTACGATTAAAATGATATCCATGTTATATGCTTTTTATAATTGTACCGCTTAAAGAATCTCAAACGTAAGAAAATTAGTATGTTTGAGATTGCCCTATTTTGACCACCTAAAATGTTAATTTTTCCATATACGGGACGGTATGAGGGCTCACTTTTTGCGACGTGATCTGTAGTTTTATCGGTACCACTTTAAATTTTTATTTTTCTATAAAATGTGACAAAGCAGCAATTTTGGACTTTTTTCCATTTACGCACGCGGCAATACCAAATGTGTAATTTATTTTTCTCTTTTTGGGGGGGGGGGTAAAATGGGGGCAAAAAGGGACTATTTTAAATTTTTATTGGGGGGGATTTTTAACTTTTTTTTTTCCCCTCCTCCATACTTTGTCCCCATAAGGACTATTTATAGCAATCATTTGATTGCTAATACTGTTCAGTGCTATGCATAGAGCATAGTACTGACGTGTTATCGGCAATCTTCTGCTCTGCTCAATCTCAGACCAGAGCAGGAGACCCCTGGAGACTGCATGAGGCAGGTGAGGGGGACCTCCGTCTGTCATGCTGGATGATCGGATCCCCCGCAGCAGCACTGCGGGCGGTCCGATAATCCATTTTAAGTCCTGTGCTTTGTATTGATCACGGCATATGAGGGGTTAATGGCGGACATCAGCGCAATTGCTGATGTCCGCAATTACCGGCGGGTCCCTGGCTGCTAGCCGGTGGTCATGTACATGACGTAAATGTTCGTCAGGGTGCGCAAAGTACCACCACATGATGACCTACATTTACATCTGATGTCGTTGAGGGGTTAAACGAGTACTTCGCTGCACCACCCAAAACATGCCACAATGTAGCCCATGCAATTACCTTTTAAACGACCCCTCTTTCATGAACCTAGTACGCAAGATTTTTGCAATGGTGGGCTGTGCGCATGAGTGGTACCTAAGTGCTGATTGGAGGTCAGCGCTGTGATAGGTGTATGCAGAGCTGAGCCTATGGCAGCTCAGCGCATAAATGAATAAATTAAGTTAGGGGGAGTAGCAGACTCCAGGCTGGGAGGCTGGCACAGCCCGCAGTGACTCATGGGATCGATGAGTCACCGGGCGAAGATGGCGCAGGATCGAGAAAACGCGGTCAAGCGTCAAAGGCACCATCTTCCGGCCTGATGGAAAACCGAAGAGAAGTCTGGAAAGAAGACGATATGGACAAGGTGAGTACATTACAATGTAATATAACTTTTATTCATGCTTCTTTTCACAGGTAAAAGTTTTGCGTCGGAGTACTCCTTTTAAAACTGGTGAAATTAAACCTTGATGGGATTAGTTCTTGAAAAATTAAGTACACCCTTACTGCTTCTGTAGGAATTAAGGTAGTAAGTAGCAACCAGGTGTTGCTAAGCAAATGCCCTTTCTTAATTGATTATCATCAAGTGTGACCACCTTTAATAAAACCAGAACTTTTGGCAGTTTGTAGCATTCCGGTGAATGTTAACAAAGTGAAAGAAATCAACAATGATGTTAGAGAAGCAATTATTGCGGGCTAATAGTTTAAGGGTTATATAGGCTATTTTATAACTATTTTAAGTTAAAAAAAAAAAGGAAACTGGGGGGGGGGGGGTGAGGAGTGGGAGAGAGAGAGAGAGGGTTATTATAGTTATTAGCTTATTTATAGTTATAGTTATTATTAATTTTAGTTATTAGCTTCTGAAGTTTTCTGTCTAACTTCTCAATGATGATGTCACGTCCTGGGAGCTGTGCATGATGGGGAGAATATCCCCATAGGATCTGCACAGCTCCTGGGATGTGAGTCATCAGAGAGCAGTTAGACAGAAAACAACAACTCCACTTCAGAAGCCAATAACTATTGGAAGGATTAAGATTTTTTAATAGAAGTAAATTACAAATCTGTTTAACTTTCCGGAGCCAGTTGATATATAAGAAAAAGTTTTGGCCTGGAATACCCCTTTAAGAGCTACATCTGACTCTACAAGTCTCAGCATGTTAAATGTTCCAAGTCATTTTACCTCTACCTTCTAACTCTGGATATGCCGCTGCCACTTTATTCCCTGAAAGTGGTATAACATTTTAAATAATTACTCAAAAGGTGGATTTATGGTCCCATTTCCACTCTATGCACATAGCACATTATGCTGGATACCACACATCTTAGATTTCTGAATACCAGCCAAATACTTTAAAGCATAAATCGGATGATGGTTCTGGCCAAGCCTGGACTAGGACCAAAAATAGGCTTGGGTATTTTGGATCATGCAAACCTGGAGATTCTCAGGCATGATGGGAGTTGTAGTTTTGTAACAGCTGGAGAGCCACAGATTGGGGTACAGTTTTACCCATCACTGCTGAAGTTACAAGTGACTACAGCTCTGATGGAAGTCAAACAGATTATACAAAGATATCAGTCCTGAGTGACATTCTCTGTTGTCGTTCATTTTCCTTTTTTCTTCATCTCGTTCAGACACCATGACTTCTTCCAGCTACTTCTGATATCATTGGTTCCTCACTTTATTAGCAGATCCTCATCCTCTATGAAGACAAAAAATCATTGTAACCCTGTATGATACTGGGCCCCCTTAATATAACCCTGCCAAACATCATGCTCCCTGAAAATAATAATGCCACATACTTTCTTTTCAGTTTGGCTGAACCCCACCCCTGTATTGTCCTCTTTTAGACCCCTCTGCCCCCACACCTGTAAGCCCTCCAGACCCCTCTGTCCCAAAATCCTCTGCCTCCATAGACCCTGTAAGTCCTCCACTAGACCCCTCTGTGTCCCCCCCCCCCACCCTCTCCTCCAGATGACTCTGATTCCCAATCCACTCTGTGCCCTCCCCAGATTTCTCCTCCAGATGGCTCTGACCTCCCAAACCCCCTCTGACCCCCCTTCCCCCCCCTAAATCCTCCTGTCTTCTCTGCTCGCTGGTTCTCCAGCCACCTTTCTCCTTCTCTGCCCAGGGCCCCCTTATTGTGGCCTATCTCACCTTATGGATGTTGTGGCACAGTGCATTGAGGATGTGGAGGTCGATAGGCAGGCGGCAAGATCCGGATGGTGCTCTCTTCCTCCTCTGAGCATAGCATCTGAAGCAGGGACATGTCAGGGGTGGTAGCAGACGTGTGTGGCACATCTGCTTCCAACAGCCAATGTTGCTCTTAAAAATGGGCCCCCTTCAGTGCACTTGCCAAACAGTGGCCAGAGGATGCAAATGCCCCGGTGTGCTCCATCAACAGTATGGCCCTGGTTCAGGCAGCAGCATATGTGTTAAAATTTTGTGGCAACTTCTGAGCCTGAGACTTTTACAAGGTTTCACCTGTCATTCTCCTTTATGGAAGAATATTAAATGCCCTAAAATTTTGCAACAAAGAATTTTCCCAGTGGGAAGATACTGGTGTGATTTTATTTAGGGCAAGTGTGGGACCTGGCATACCCAGCATTCCTGCCTCCATCCCCTCTGCTCCAATATACTCAGCCCACAGTGTGCTCACATGAGTGAAGGGTACTCCATGAATATTTGAGGCGGGCTGGTAGGTGTGCGTATTGGTGCAGAGGGAGTAGAGGAAAGGATGCAGGGTATTGCCAGGTCACCTTTGAGCAATGCTGGGCATTTCCAGATAAGAAATTATTTCTAATAAAGTAGGAAACCCATGAACTGGACTGAGGATCCTGGTGCATGATACCTCATTGTAATGAGGTTCACCCGCACTATAGCGCTGTGTATTGGGTTTAGTGAGGGTGAACTCTCTCGGTTTCCCTTTTAACTTGCTTGAATTTGCAGTTTTCCTACTTTTTCCTTGATCCAATGACTTAGTCTGATCGCCATATTGTAGTCAGAAAATTTTTGCTCTGTCATGGGGCAATTGGCATCAGCCTCATTTTGATAGGGGTGTCTTGCTCTGGATCAACACTGTAGGGTTTTAGGTTGAACTTGGTCTCTTTTTTTTTTTTTTTTTTTTTATTAAACCTTACAAACAATGTATTTATATTATATGTACTGCTGCTTGTAATTTTATTAACATAATCTCCTAAAATATGCTGCCCCATTTATGTTTGTATTATGCCTAATATCTAAGATGTGTGGTGTAATTTCATGCCTACTATTTTACATATTGGAGGGAAAACAATCTTAAAAGGAGATATCCAGTGGTGAAAAACTTATCCCAAGGATAGGGGATATGGCAGGTCAGACTTAGGATAGGGGATACGTTTTTCACCTCTGGACTACCCCTTTAACTCTATCAGAAACACACAGCTTGCTTTCTAGTAATTTTTTGTACTTACCAATATTTGTTGTTTGGTTTACTTTAACATCTGTAAAAGATCTTCTTGTTGCGGGTGTTGGCTTTACATCACCGGTGTGAATCCTCAGAGCAAGCGCTCATTCCCTCTGTCAGCACTCGCTCCCGCAATTTCTGTCTAAAAAGAACATGGCTGCATGTCTTAAAAGGCGTTTTCTACAAAAATATACAAAACTTTTGAAAAAAATTGTAAGAAATAAAAGTTTGTGCATTAAATTGTGCCTAAAAATTGTCAATTTTTTTTATTAAACGAAGGCAGAGGAACATGACATACATACAAGCTGGAACATGCCGTAGCAATCCCGCAGGACCTGTACGTCTGATCAGTGAAGAGTAGGACATTATGTTCTCTGATGACAGCCGTGATCAAACATTGTGGCTACAATGCTGCACTTAACAGTAAAAGAGAGTCTTATGTGAGATAATGGAGGCGCTAAGAAGAGTCTACTCTGGGCTGTTGCACACCACACTCATTTTTACATTGCATATACTATCTATCTGCTAAGAGCCTCAATTTTTTGACCATTGTGTGCTGCTGCAATCTTCTTTTTTGTATACTCTGTATCTGCCACAGCAGTGTGCACCCGTGTATTAGGTTGTTGTGCTAGCTAATTATCTTTTTGCTTGTATTTACTACACAGGGGGAATGGCACCCTCTTTAGCTGTGCACCCCTCCCCCTTTCTCCCAGGTGGTGGTTTAAATTGTATATGGTTCCAGCATGTCACCCAGTCAGAGGCTTTATGCCCAGCAGAGGTGAGTTGGTATCTGAGTGTTAGGCTCAGAATGTGTGTTAGAATCCCATCCTAAATGAGGCCACCTTCCCGTGGTGGATGGGGGACACGTTTTTGATCAAAAAAGTGCGCTAAGAGCCTCAATTTTTTGACCATTGTGTGCTGCTGCAATCTTCTTTTTTGTTTACTCTGTATCTGCCACAGCAGTGTGCACCCGTGTATTAGGTTGTTGTGCTAGCTAATTTTCTTTTTGCTTCTATCTATCTACTAATTCTTCCATAAGTTGAGAAAGTGCAGCTATATGTATACTCTTGATGTAGGATATATACACTCTAAATTACTGCATTAGAGTGCGTTCCCACAGGGCGTATACGCAGCGTATTTTACACTGCACAAAATTTACGGCAGCAGCGGGAAATACGCTGCATATTCTTTGCTCACTATACACACAGGGCTTTCTGGCAGCAGCCCCTATGTGTGTAGTGAGTTTTAGAGGCAGGGCCGTGTGCTGGCGTGACTGTGACATGTGGCTCCGCCGCCAAAACTCACTACATGCATAGGGCTGCCGCCAGAAAGCCCTGTGTGTATAGTGAGCAAGGAATACGCAGCGTATTTTCCGCTGCTGCCGTAAATTTTGCGCAGCATCAAATACGCAGCGTATATGCCCAATAAGCTGCGTATACTCCCTGTGGGAACGCACCCCTAAGGTGGAAGACTGAAGACATAGGGCTTATACTATGGTTAGTAGTAGTTGTTTGGTAGTGGTTGTAGTAGCAAGAAAGTATATGCAAATGTACATGGTAGCAGTGCAAAAGAAAAAAATTTATGGATTTCAGCTGTACCATTTCATGAAGGATTTACCCCCTCACAAACGCAATATACAAATCTGCCCCATTTTTTATTTTATTTTTTTACTTATGTACAGAATGGGACAAAAGACAAAACAAACTGTATGCCACTGCATAAACTGGAAGCATGCTACTTTTAGAGGCCCCTTAAAACAAATGGAATTATCATAAGACTGCATAAAAATGACTTGTCATCCAAAAAAACTTTCAAGGCTCTTAAAATATTGCATGGTGAATAAATTATTTTTTTGTATATAGGTAATGGGGTTATTTTCCTACCTTGGGGGATCACCTCTGTGTGAGGGGGCATGTAGAATTCCATGCACGTGAAACTGAAACCACCTGATAAATATATTCCATATAATATTATATATTGAAAAATTACATAATATTTTTAAGTCAAGATAAGCCACGTGTTTAAGCTCACCAGTTGTCAAAGGATATGTCTATAGATAGACAACATGACACACTATATACAATTTCAGTATATATGTAGCAAGGGAATGGGCACATAATCACATTGAGACTTTAGAGAAGTATCATATATGTAAGCTTAATAGTATCCAATCAGATAACAATGTAGCCATGACATAATGCATACACCCAGAAAATATATATATATATATATATATATATATATGTATGTATATATATTCATTCAGCCAACCCACTAGGAGGAGATATATGCTACATAGGTATAGTTATGGATAGTAGACACAGGATTACTTAGGATAAACACACCCACATATATAAAGGACACGCTTCAATCCTATTAAACACACCCATCGTTATGGTATATAAAGTTCAGGACATCAAGAGGAAGAAGCTAAGCTAACGAAGGAGGAAGGAAGGCGGGGCCAAGCCTGCCTGATGAAGGATGACAGCTAGAGGATGCTAACAGGCAGCCATCTTAAAAGGACATTTCAAGATGGATTCCAGCTGGTGCGACAAGTCTAAGGACATGCCTACATAACCTTCCTACTGTATTTACTTATGCTAAGGACTGCCTCTACATGAAGATTTCTTGTCTTATGTACTGTCTACCATGATGTCAAGAAGATTACAATAAATGTATGTTTTTTTTTTTTTTATACAAGCAAGAACTCACTTTTTCCTCTGTGGTTAGACCAAGTCATAGTGACCGGTTATATTTAACACCACCAGGTTAACATGTATGGAGTAGATTTTCAATCACAGATATACAGTGAATTTGGAAAGTCTTTATGCCCTTTTACTTTTTAACATTTTGTTATGGTGCTAAAATTAGAACCCTCGCCTTCAATGTGTATTCAGTACCCCATAATAAATTTGCAGAAAATCCTAAAAATCTGTTTTTCACATTCTTATTTCAAAGGAAAAACTAATATTTTGCATGGAAACTATTCAGACCATTTACTATGACTCTTGAAATTTAGCTCTAGGGTCTTCCCATTTCTCGTGAGCATCTCAGATATTTTTACACCATGATTGAAGTCACCTGTGGTAAATTCAGGTGATTGGACATTATTTGTTAATACACAGCCCCGTCTAAGGTCTCACAGCTGACAACGTATAGCAGAGCTTTTACCAAGTAATGAGGTGGAAAGAACTGCCAGTGGAGTTTAGAGATCTGATTGTGTGGCACAGATTTGGAGAACAATATAGATTTAAAAAAAAATCTGCACTGAAAAGGTCCTAGGAGCACAGTGACCTCCATAATTCTCAAAAAGGATAAGTGTGGGACAACCAGGAATCTCCCTAGAACTGGCAACCCAACCAAACTGAATAATCGGGGCAGAAGGCCATTGGTAAGAGAAGTAAACAAGAATCCAGTGGTCACTCTGGTTGAGCGCCAAAGATTTGATCCTGTGTGCAATTGATAGAAAGTTTCAGAAGGTCAACCATAACTGCAGGACCCCACCAATCTTTCCTTAGTAGACACATGAAAGCCTGTTTGGAGTTTGCAGGAAAGTATCTAAAGGACTGCGAAATAAGATTCTGGTCTGGTAAAACAAAGATTTAAAACTGTTGGTTAGTGCTGGGCGGTATGACCAAAAATATGTATCACAGTATTCTTCAAATTTATGGCGGCTCCATGGTATTTGACAGTATTTTTTCCCCCCACTCATTTCCCCCTTACCACCATACTCCTCTCTCCCCACGATTGAATTATCAGCTGCAGTGCGTTGGGGAACTAATCACATATGACCTGTGGGCACTGTCCTGCTGTCCTGTTTCTCCCCCCACCAAATGAATGAATTAATCAGCCACAGCGCTGTCACCACATTGGGGGACTAATCAGGTTACCCGTAGGTGCTGAGCTCCTTTTTCTCCTGTGAGCAGTGGCGCTGGAAATGAATGAGTTGTAAGCCACGAGCCAGGAGGGAGAACTGAAGCAGTCACCTCTACCTGCAAGCGCTGAAAGCCAGTGGGCGGGGGGCGCTGCAGAAGTTCTGATCAGAACTGGACATCGCCCGTGGGTCATATATGATTAGTTCCCCAGCACACTGCGGCTAATAATTCATTCGAGGGGGGAGGGTCGGTATATCGCCCAGCACTACTGTTTGTTTTTTACTCTTGGCATCCTGTCTTGAGGAAATTAGGCACTTTTCTTCACCTGCCCAATCCCATTTCTATAAGAAAGCATGGTGGTGGCAGCATCATGCTGTGAGGTGTTTTCAGAGGCTGGGACATGGAGACTGGTCAGAGTTGATTGAAAGCTGAAGTACAGAGAAACTTTCCAACAAAACAATCAGAATTTATCAAAACATGTGCAGAGGAAAAGTGGAGCAATTGCCCATGGCAACCAAGTTGCTTATTTTATTTTTTTGCTCTGGACAGTTCCTGACATTGACAGAGGTGTCAGCAGAGAGCACTGTGGTCAGACAGAATTAAATTCAAAAAGGAAAGAACGTCCTCTGTATTATACAGCAGTTGATAAGCACTGGAAGGATTAAGATTTTTAAATAGAAGTAATTTACAAGTCTGTTTAACTTTCTGGCACCAGTTGATTAAAAAAAGTACTCCTTTAAGAGAATATGCCAGCATAATAGGCAAAGTGGTTGCTACGTACCCACGTTTCTTCCTGGTTCCAATCTCTTAAGACAATGTTTCCACTAGAATTACTATCTTGCTCTGCCGATGGCTATAGCAAAAGGAGATATAATCTCTGTTACATCTGGACATACCTCTTTCAGGCCAGATATAATAAACTTCTTATTCCACAATCACCTCAGATGCCCTCTAGCGGGATGGGGACCAATCTCTCCCTTGGGAGCAGTGAGAGGGGAATGTTACAGTCCAGAATTGGACCTTTACCTGAATTTGTTGCTCTCAATTAGAGTTGAGAGTAGCCAAGCTAGTCCTTCAGTACCTAGTACTTCTGACTCCAGCTTTAATCAGTACTCACTTAACAGCTGTAGCAACGCTACACCAATATCTATTCCAGAAGATAGAGCATATATTTGGGATACAAGAGAGAGCTTTTTGTTTCAACGACAAAGGTTCAGACCCATATGTTTGTAGCATGGCTTTGAACTCAGGGAGCTTGGGTTCTTATTGTTACAGATTATGCAAAACATTAATCAGGGCTAAGTAGACACGTTGATCCTCATATATCCGGTATGGCTCTTAAAACTATAGCTCGTGTTGTTGCACTTAAAGATGTCCAGAAAAAAAAAATTATGTATCCACTATCGGCATAATAGGAGGTAAGTGTCTGATCTCCCATACGGGGGCCATGGCTCTGCTCCACTAAATGACATTTCGCATGCCCCCTTCATTCATCCCTATGGGAGAGACTGAGACATAGTGTTAGGAGGTGGCGTATTTCGACCAGCTGACATGCTGGGTATGAAACGGACATTATTAGAGCTGGGGCCCCATATGAGAGATCGCAGAGCATCCCAGCAGTCAGTCTCCCCGCGATCAGACATTTATTTATCCCCTATCCTGAAATTTTTTTTTCGCTGGACATCATCTTTAATAAACAAGGGCCTGAAGCTTTCCAAGGTCTCACAGCAGACTGATTCAAAGGGTCCATGGATATTCTTTTGTGGCTTCCTCCATCAGTGTGGATCACCACTCATATGTTGTTATTATTCACCAGTTTGTCAGAGCACGTGAACAATCTAATCAATAACTGCCTACAATCTAGAACTCTATATAAAACCATTATTTACGAATTTCAACACTGGTGCTCAGTTATGAGACTACAATTGCAACCGTTGAGCATACTAGAAGTGGCCCTTGAATGCCTCTACTTTAAATACAACAATGGTATAGCTCCCAATGGTATAGCCCGTTTAATATCGATGAACCATGGCTGTCAAAGACACCAACAGGGGTTCCATTTAATCTATGCTGTGGCTGCAAAATTAGCAAATCCTACAGGGATGGGATATCTTTTTCTATCATGAACTGGATAAAACTGTACATTTTTTTGATTATTTTTTTTTTAATGATCATATTGCTTTAAGAGTCTGTATCCAATTGATGCAATGAACTACACATAAGACTTACAGAAGATACCAGTGAGATGAGACAGGCCAAGCCAATCTCTGAATCAAAATATTAAAATCTCAGACATCCTAAATTCCTTAGTGTGTAATGATGATACAGAATTCCCTTCCGATGTGCAAAACCTTACAATTATCAGTATACACTTTTTAGCCAATATTATGAACTTAACCAGAGTCATGTGTTACTTTTAAAAGGTCATTAAATCTAATGAGTAATACGCTGAACTGGATTGATGTACTTTGTCTTTTTAGGTCTTACATATTACGTTACTATGTTCACAATTTTTTCTACGTAGAAATATCTACGCTTTATAATGGGCTAAAGCCAACTACACTAAGGGTACATTCACAATTACCGTATCTGCTGCAGATTTGCTGCTGATTTGATGCAGTTAAATCAATACAAATAAATAGTTCAACACAGCATGAAATTTGGGGCATCAGATCAGCTGCTAATGCGGTATGTGTGAATGTACCCTAAATGTACAAATTTTAACAGAAGAAAAAAATAAAATCAACTCACCAGATCACTTTGTATAAAAAAAAGAGTAGGTTCAAAAGTGCAACAACCAGACTGTACCAGCAGCAAACACCTATTCCTTCCATAAAAGTGAAACCATGTTTGCTACTTCTGGGAACTCTAAATTGATTATGCACTTAAATTAAGCTGAGGACTGGCGATATGAAACTTTAACTTTGCTTGTGGTGATGGGTTTGCCAGCATCATAAAATTATGATTTTCTATCTGGGCTGAAGTGTCAAGGAGGTTGGGACCATACTGCTTAACCCCTTAAGAATGCAGGAAATTGTCACTTTAGTTTTTCCTCCTCACCTTCTATCAATCATTAAAGCTTTCAATTTTCCACCTACAGACCCATATGATAGCTCGTTTTTGCACCACAAATTTTAGATGCTTAACCCCTTAAGAACATATCGTTTTTCCGTCTTTGCACTTTAGTTTTTTCCTCTTTACATTTTAAAAATCATAACCCTTTCAATTTTGCACCTAAAAATCCATATGATGGCTTATTTTTTGCGCCACCAATTCTACTTTGTAATGATATCAGTCATTTTACCCAAAAATCTACGGCGAAATGGAAACAAAAGTCATTGTGGGACAAAATGGAAGAAAAAACGTCATTTTGTAAATTTTGGGGGCTTCCGTTTCTACGTAGTACATTTTTCATTAAAAATGACACTATCTTTATTCTGTAGGTCCATACGATTAAAATGATACCCTACTTATATAGGTTTGATTTTTTATTAGTTCGGAAAAAAATCATAACTACATGCAGGAAAATGTATAAGTTTAAAATTGTCATCTTCTGACCCCTATAACTTTTTTTATTGTTCCATGTACGGGCCGGTATGAGGGCTCATTTTTTGTGCCGTGATCTGAAGTTTTTATTGGTACCATTTTTGTTTTGTGCAGACTTTTTGATCACTTTTTAAACCAAACCAAAAAAAATTACTTCAAAACTCACTTTCCAAAGACTACAATGATAACTGTCCCTCTATATTTCAAGTCAAGTCAACCCCCTCCTCTCTGTTTTCAGATGGGATTATGATAGATCAGACAGGAGTGAGCACAGAGGAGTGCTAGTCCCGCCCTCACTTACTGGACTTTGTCCCTGCCTGTACTTCAGCTTGGACAAAGATGACGCTGAAGCCGGACAGGATTATGTTCTGGATGGTATGGGGACCCCTATTTATTTATTTATTTTTAAGTCTTGATTTCTATAAAAAGGGGATAAAATAGCTTTCTGTCCCCACCCTTCCTAGCTCTATCAGATATCGCTAAGGAATTAGGATCTATAGTAGTTTTAAAGGGGTAGTCCAGTGGTGAAAAACTTATCCCCTATCCTAAAGATAAGAGAATAAGTTTGAGATCGCGGGGGTCCGACCGCTGGGGCCCCTTGCGATCTCTCTGTACGCTCTCCGGCCAGATAGCGGGTGTTGACCCCCGCACCGGCCGACACGCCCCCTCAATATATCTCAATGGCAGAGCCGGAGATTGCCAAAGGCAGCGCTTCGGCTCTGCCATAGAGTTGTATTGAGGGGGCGTGTCGGCCGCCGCTTTGTGTGGAGGTCGACACGCCCCCTTCCCGCAGCCTGTCGGGGCTCCGTACAGGAGATCGCAGGGGGCCCCAGCGGTCGGACCCCCCGCGATCTGCAACTTATCCCCTATCTTTAGGATAGGGGATAAGTTGTTCACCACTGGGTCACCACTGGACTACTCCTTTAAGTCCTCTAAGGCAATGTGTTCACACATTGCGTTTCTTGCTCTGTTTTTCTGTTTTTGCTGGGATTTTCTCCAAATCACAGCAATAAAGGTTGCTTTTACAGCAACTGTGCAGATCATGGTAAAAAATTTTAACTTTCACAGCAACTGTGGAAAATCACAGTAGAAACAACCAAAGCATAGTCAAAATGTGTGAGAAATTAAGTAAAAATATAATGTGTGAACACAGCCTAAAGACTTCAAATCTTCGTAAGTTGTGATTATAGGTCTAATTACTTTCTCCTGATGGCTATATTTCTCTAAAAAAAAATAAAAATAATAATCACTTTGAATAAGAAAACTGCATACAGTGTGAACTGATACGAACTCACATTTGAGTCTAGTGCGTTTACCTGGGTGACCACTAGCACCAGCAGCTAGATTAAATTAATAGGTGCAGTGATCAAATGCCCCACCCAATCTTCCTGCACAGCCAGAGGATAAATGGGAAAGGTAGGCATCATTATCAAGTATTTTCAGTGCCAATAGCCTACGCTACACTATATAAGCAGAAAAAAACCTGTAATGCTTCCTTAAGTACCGTAGCATTGTTTGTCCTCCTCCCTGACCTGGTTGATTGACATACACACTGACTACAAATCCCACGTGATACTAAACTACTTAGACAGCTTGGTCCCACCTCCTTGGCACTTGAGCCCAGGAAAAATAATTTTAGAAGTTCTTGAAAACCAATTAACTGTAACTTGTCTACAGTTCATAGCCTTTACATGAGCTTAAAGGTTCACTTTAATGCATGATAGTAAACTTCATAGGAAACTTTTTAGCTTTAGATCAAAAAGGGGCTCCAGCTTAAAGAATTCTTATTAAAAATATATTTTCTAATACTATGCAGACATGTCAAAAGCCGAGGGCTCAGTGCAAAGACCCTCTCTGATCTCTAGATATAGCTGGTTCTCAGGAGACAAGCTCCAATATAGTCTCAATATTTTTTTTTCCACTTTGAATTTTTATTAGAGGGGCTTTTTATATTTAAACTATGCCTCCTGATTTTTCTAATAAAAAAATAAACATATGTGGTGTTGCTGCATGTGTAAATGTTCAAAATATTAAATAATATTATTGATCATGCACTGTAAATAGTGTAAACTACTACACATTAGAAACACTAAAAATAAACCACTAAACACCAGAATTGAAAATTTTTTGGTCACATAACGACCCTGATTTAACCCCTTAAAGGAACACAGGTTTTTTTCATTCTTGCACTCATATTTTCCACCTCACCTTCTAAAAATCACAAAGCTTTCAATTGTGCACCTACAGACCCATAGGAGGGCTTTTTTTTTTTTTTTTTTTTGCACCACCAATTATACTTTATAATGACAGGAATCATTTCACCACAATCTACCTTGAAACAAAAAAAAATAATAATGTTTGTGGGGCAAAATTGAAAAAAATTTCGTTTTGTAACTTTTGGGGGTGTCCGATTCTACACAGTGCACTTTTCGGGAAAAATGACACCTTATCTTTATTCTGCAGGTCCATACAATTAAAATAGTACCCAAGTTATATAGGTTTTATTTTGTTTTACTTTTAACCCCTTTAACCATTTTCACCTTAAAGCGGTACTTCATCCTGATCATGCACATGTAACTTTTATGTGTCTAGCCTCTGTATTTCTCTTGAAATCAGCTTATATCAGATCACACTGAATTATCATCTTCTCTTAGGCAGGGGTGTGTCCCTCTCTTGCCCTCACTGTACATGACTCAACTTCCTCCCTCACTGTGTGTCACTGAGCTGTCAGCTGTCGTCCTCGTGTAATCTCCTTAAATGGGCACTGTCATGAAATAAAAAAATTGATATGTTGTAGTACTTAAGTACTACAACATATCTCTAATATACTTAAATTAAAAAAAGTGATTTTAAACCAGTTTAAAATCACTTTTAAATTCGGCCACTAGGGGTCGACCTAGTGGCCGAATGCATTCTGCAGTGACGTCACTACAGAATTTCGACTAATTGAAGATTGGCAACGAGTCGAAATTCAGTTACTGCGGTGCTCGCTCCCGCCTGTCAATCAGACAGGCGGGAGCGAGCGCTTTGCAGGAAGTGAATGCGCGCAGGCTCCCGGGGACAAGGTAAAGTATTATGCCGTGGGGGGGGGGTTGAGTGTTCACCTATACAGTGTGCCTCCAGTTTCCCCACTACAACTCCCAGCATGCCCTGACAGCCAATAGCACACTGCCAGACGGACAAAAGGCATTTTTAATATATTTAAAAAAAAAATTAACCCCTTAAGGACCAAGGACGTACCGGTACGTCCTTGGTCCTGCTCTCCTGATATAACGCGGGGTTACACAGTAACCCCGCGTCATATCACGGCGGGCCCGGCGTCATAGTGAATCCGGGACCCGCCTCTAATAGCCTGCAGCGCCGATCGCTGCGCCGCGCGCTATTAACCCTTTAGCCGCGCGCTCAGAGCGAAAGTGAAAGTTGCCGGCTAGCTCAGTCGGGCTGTTCGGGATAGCCGCGGCTAATTGTGGCATCCCGAACAGCTTACAGGACAGCGGGAGGGCCCCTACCTGCCTCCTCGCTGTCCGATCGCCGAATGACGGCTCAGTGCCTGAGATCCAGGCATGAGCAGTCATGCGGCAGAATCGTTGATCACTGGTTTCTTATGAGAAACCAGTGATCAATGATGAAGATCAGTGTGTGCAGTGTTATAGGTCCCTATGGGACCTGTAACACTGCAAAAAAAAATTGAAAAAAAAAGTGAATAAAGATCATTTAACTCCTCCCCTATTAAAAGTTTGAATCACCCCCCTTTTCCAATAAAAAAAAAACACAATGTAAATAAAAATAAACATATATGGTATCAATGCGTGCGGAAATGTCAGAATTATAAAAATATATCATGAATTAAACCACTCGGTCAATGGCGTGCGCGCAAAAAAATTCCAAAGTCCAAAATATTGCATTTTTGGTCACTTTTTATATCATTTAAAAGCGATCAATAAGTCCTATCAATGCAAAAATAGTACCGTTGAGCCCTCATACCGCCCTATACACGGAAAAATAAAAAAGTTATAGGGGTCAGAAGATGACAATTTTAAACGTATTAATTTTCCTCCATGTAGTTATGATTTTTTCCAGAAGTATGACAAAATCAAACCTATATAAGTAGGGTATCATTTTAATCGTATGGACCTACAGAATAAAGATAAGGTGTCATCTTTACCGAAAAATGTACTACGTAGAAACAGAAGCCCCCAAAAGTTACAAAACTGCGTTTTTTTTTTCAATTTTGTCGCACAATGATTTTTTTTTCCGTTTCACCATAGATTTTTGGGCAAAACGACTGACGTCATTACAAAGTAGAACTGGTGGCGCAAAAAATAAGCCATCATATGGATTTTTAGGTGCAAAATTGAAAGAGTTATGATTTTTTAAAGGCAAGAAGCAAAAAACGAAAATGCAAAAACGGAACCCCCCGGTCCTTAAGGGGTTAAAGGCAGGGAGGGGATTAGGGATAGATGGGTAATAGGCAGGGACAGAAAAAAGAAAAAAAGTGATGGTGGGAGCTACCCTTTAATACTGAGCTGGCACACTGTAACAAACCCCCTCCCCATCTCCTTACTACTGGGGTACATGTTGATGTATAAGGCTGAACATGCTGTCACACTTCTGCTCCTTCTCCTCTATGCTATGGATAGAGCTGTGCACTGAATCATTCTCCTTCTCAATGCTGCTGAGAGCTGGGGAGGTGTGAGGGGGTGTGGCCTCCTCTCAGCCAATCACAGCAGCTCACACACTGCCAGCTCTCTGTGTTCGGAGATCTTCACACATGGAGCGCACACAGGCTTGCTTGTAAAGCCTCCCCCTCACCTCCTGTATTCCGACTGAGACGCTGATATTGCTAACGTCGGAAAGACCATAGTAACAGGTGTGGGGCATTTTATGAGGACCTCTAGGGGCCACTTTTATAGGAGCAGTTTTCTAAGGGAAACTGGAAAAAAATAATGAAATAGTATTAAAAATACACTTATTTTCTATGGCTCTATTGTTTTAAAAAATATAGTTTTGGTGATCGTGAACATTTAAGGACGTAGCAAATTTTTGTTTTTTCCTCCTTCCATTCTACAAATCATAACGCTTTCAATTTTGCACCTACAGACGCATATAAAGTCTTGTTTTTTTGCGTCATCAATTGTACTTTATAATGACCACTTATTTTATAATATCTGCAGTGAAAGAAAAAAATATTTTGTGGGGTGAAATAAAAAAAATAAAAAAAACGCCATTTTGTAACCGTTTCTACGCAGTGCACTTTTCGGTAAAAATGAAACATTATCTTTATTCTGTAGTACCATGCGGTTACAAGGATATCCAAATGGGTTTTATTTTATTTTAATACTTAAAAAAAATTATAACTACATGCACCAAAATTAGTATGTTTACAATTGGCATCTTCTGACCCCTATAACTTTTATTTTTCCATATGGGGTTATATGAGGGCTCATTGTTTGCGCTGTCGTCTCTAGTTTTTATCGGTACCATTTTTGTTTTGATGGGACTTTTTGATCGCTTTTTAATAATATTTTTATGGTATATGAAGTGACCATAAAATGCAAAAATTTTTGATTTTGGTATTTTCACGTGTACGCCATCGACCATGCGGTTTAGCTAACCTTATATTTTAATAGTCCGGACATTTACGCGTGTGGCGATACCACATATGATTTTTATTCTTTATAACATTATTGTATTTAACCCCTTAGGGACCCAGACCATTTTCACCTTAAAGGGGTACTCCACCCCTAGACATCTTATCCCCTATCCAAAGGATAGGGGATAAGATGTCAGATCGCCATGGTCCAGCTGCTGGGGAGCCCCGGGGTCCCCGCTGCGGCACTGCGCTATCATTACAGCACAGAGCGAGATCGCTCTGCACGTAATGAAGGGAAATACAGGGGCCGGAGCATAGTTACGTCTTGGCTCCGCCCCTCATGACGTCATGGCCCGCCCCTTTCAATACAAGTCTATGGGAGGGGGCGTGGCGGTCGTCTCGCCCCCTCCCATAGACTTGCATTAAGGAGACGGGCCGTGATGTCACGAGGGACGGAGACATGACGTCACGCTGCTCCGTCCCCCGTATCGCCCGTCATTACGCAAAGAGCGAACTCGCTCTGTGCTGTAATGATAGCGGGGCGCCGCAGCGGGGATCCCGGAGCTCCCCAGCAGCGGGACCGCGGCGATCTGACATCTTATCCCCTATCCTTTGGATAGGGGATAAGATGTCTAGGGGCAGAGTACCCCTTTAAGGACCCGGCCATTTTTTGCACATCTGACCACTGTCAGCATTAATAACCCTGGGATGCTTTTACTTTTCATTCGGATTCCGAGATTGTTTTTTTGTGACATATTCTAATTCTAAAATGTCATCGATACTTGCATAATTTCTTGGTGAAAAATTCCCAAATTTTATGAAAAAGTTACAAATTTTGCTATTTTTTTTTTTTCACTTTGAAGCTCTCTGCTTATAGGGAAAATGGATATTCCACATAAATTATATATTGATTCACATATACAATATGTCTACTTTATGTTGGCATCATAAAGTTTACATGTTTTTACTTTTGGAAGACATCAGTGGGCTTCAAAGTTCAGCAGCAATTTTCCAATTTTTCACAAAATTTTCAAAATCGAAAATTTTCAGGGACCAATCCAGTTTTGAAGTGGATTGATTTGAAGTGCCTTCTTATTAGAAATACCCCATAAATTACTCCATTATAAAAACTGCACCCCTCAAAGTATTCAAAATGACATTCAAAAAGTTTAACCCTTTAGGTGTTTCACAGGAATAGTAGCAAATTGAAGGAGAAAATTCAAAATCTTAATTTTTTACACTCGCATGTTCTTGTAGACACAGTTTTTGAATTTTTACAAGGGGTTAAAGGAGAGAAAGCTTCCTAAAATTTGTAACCCAATTTCTCTCGAGTAAGGAAATACCTTATGTGTATGTCAATACAAGCAAAAAGAAAAATAGCCAGCACAACAACCTAATACACGGGTGCACACTGCTTTGGCAGATACAGAGTATCTTCTTTTTTGTATACTCTGTATCTGCCACAGCAGTGTGCACCCGTGTATTAGGTTGTTGTGCTAGCTATTTTTCTTTTTGCTTGTATTTACTACACAGGGGGAATGGCACCATCTTTAGCTGTGCACCCCTCCCCCTTTCTCCCAGGTGGTGTTTTAAATTGTATATGGATCCAGCATGTCACCCAGTCAGAGGCTATATGCCTAGCAGAGGTGAGTTGGTATCTGAGTGTTAGGCTCAGAATGTGTGTTAGGGTCCCATCCTAAATGAGGCCACCTCCCCGTGGTGGATGGGGGACACGTTTTTGATCAAAAAAGTGCGCTAAGAGCCTCAATTTTTTGACCAATGTGTGCTGCTGCAATCTTCTTTTTTGTATATTATGTGTATGTCAAGTGCTCTGTGGGTGCACTAGAAGAGGGCTCAGAAGAGAAGGAGCGAGATTGGAATTTTGGAGAGTGTGTTTTTCTGAAATGGTTTTAGGTGGGCACGTCACATTTAAGAAGCCCCTATGGTGCCAGAACAGCAAAAAAAAAAAAAAAACACCACATGGCATACTATTTTGGAAACTACACCCCTCAAGGAACGTAACAAGGGGTAAAGGGAGCCTTAACACCCCACAGGTGTTTGACGACTTTTCATTAAAGTTGGATGTGTACATTTTTTTCTTTCACTAAAATGCTAGTTTTCGCCTAAATTTTTAATTTTTACAAGTGGTAATAGGAGAAAATGCCCCCCCAAATTTGTAACCCCATCTCTTCTGAGTATGGAAATACCCCATGTGTGGACGTCAAGTGCTCTGCTGGCACGCTACAATGCTCAGAAGAGAAGGAGTCACATTTGGCTTTTGGGAAGCAAATTTTGCTGAAATGGTTTTTGGGGGGCATGTCGCATTTAGAAAGCCCTTATGATGCCAGAACAGCAAAAAAAAAAATAAAAAAATAACACATGGCATACCATTTTGGAAACTACACCCCTCAAGGAACGTAACAAGGGGTACAGTGAGCCTTAACACCCCACAGGTGTTTGACAAATTTCAGCTAAAGTTGGACGTGAAAATGAAACAGATTTTTTTTCACTAAAATGCTGGCGTTACCCCAAATTTTTCATTTTCACAAGGGTTAATAGAAGAAATGGGGTTACACATTTTGGAAGGCTTTTTTTCCTGAGTATGGAAATACCCCATATGTGGATGTAAAGTGCTCTGCGGGCAAACTACAATGCTCAGAAGAGAAGGAGCACCATTGAACTTTTGGAGAGAGAATTTGATTGGAATAGAAGTAGGGGGCCATGTTCGTTTACAAAGCCCTGTGTGGTGCCAGAACAGTGAACCCCCCCCACATGTGACCCCATTTTGGAAACTACTCCCCTCAGAATTTAATAAGAGGTGCAGTGAGCATTTATTTGGCGTTTGACAGATCTTTGGAACAGTGGGCTGTGCAAATGAAAAATGTAATTTTTGTAATTTTTCATTTTCATGGACCACTGTTCCAAAAATCTGTCAGACACCTGTGGGGTGTAAAGGCTCATTGTACACCTTATTTAATTCTGTGAGGGGTGTAGTTCCCAAAATGGGGTCACTGTTCTGGCACTATGGGGGCTTTGTAAACACGCATGGCCTTCAATTTTGGACACATTCTCTCTCCAAAATCCCAATGGCGCTCCTTCTCTTCTGAGCATTGTAGTTCGCTCGCAAATCACTTTACATCCATGTAAAGTATGTTTTTACTCAGAAGAAATGGGGATACAAATTTTGGGGGGCTTTTATTTTCCCTATTCTCCCTTGTAAAAATAAAAAATTTAGGGTAACACCAGCATTTTAGTGAATTTGTTTTTCATTTTCACATCCAACTATAACTAAAATTCATCAAGGCTCACTTTACCCCTTGTTACGTTCCGTGAGGGGTGCAGTTTCCAAAATGGGGTCACATGTGGGTATTTGTTTTGTATTTATGTCAGAACCACTGTAAAATTAGCCACCCCTGTGCAAATCACCAATTTAGGCCTCAAATGTACATGGTGCGCTCTCACTCCTGAGCCTTGTTGTGCGTCCACAGAGCACTTTACACCCACATATGTGGGTACTCAAAAGGAAAAAATGACCCCCAAAATTTGTAACGCAATTTCTCTTAATGCTTGTGAAAAATAAGTATAGGGCAACACCAGCATGTTGGTGTAAAAAATTTAATTTTTTTGCACTAACATGCTGGTGTAGACCACAACTTTACCTTTTCATAAGGGGTAAAAGGAGAAAAAAATAATTTGTAATGCAATTTCTCTCGAGTACGGAAATACCCCATATGTGGCCCTAAACTATTTCCTTGAAATACGACAGGGCTCCAAAGCGAGAGAGTGCCATGCGCATTTGAGGCCTATTTTGGGATTTGCGTCCGCCACCAAAATTCCCTACGGCAGTGTTTCCCAAACAGGGTGTCTCCAGCTGTTGCAAAACTCCCAGCATGCCTTGACAGTCCGTGGCTGTCCGACAATACTGGGAGTTGTTGTTTTTCAACAGCTGGATGCTCCGTTTTGGAAACAGTGCCGTCCAAGAATTTTTTTTTTTATTGGGGGGGGGGGGGGGGGGGGGGGAGACTGTGTAGGGGTATATGTAGTGTTACTCTTTATTTTGTGTAGTGTAGTGTTTTTAGGGTACATTCACAGAGTCGGGTTTACAGTGAGTTTCTCGCTGGGAGTTTGAGCTGCGGTGGAAAATTTGCCGTATCTCAAACTTGCAGTAGAACTCGCTGTAAACCCGCCCTTTTGAATGTACCCTGCACATTCACAAAGGGGGGGGGGAGCAAACCTCCAGCTGTTGCAAAACTACAACTCCCAGCATGCACTGACAGACTATACATGCTGGGAGTTGTAGTTATGCAACAGCTGGAGGCACATTGGTTGCGCAACACAGAGTTTGCTACTTAACTCAGTGTTTTGCAACCAGTGTTACTCCAGCTGTTGCAAAACTAGGACTCCCAGCATGTACAGTCACTCAGTTCATGACTATACATGCTGGGAGTTGTATTTTTGACACAGCTGGAGGCACAATGATTGCGAAACACTGAGTTAGGACACAAACTGCTTCACAACCAATGTGTCTCCAGCTGTTGCAAAACTGCAACACTCAGCATGCATTGACAGTTGTAGTTATGCAACGGCTGGATGCACACTTTTTCATAGTTGGAACTCCAGCCGTTGCAAAACTACAACTCCCAGCATGCCCTTTGGCTGTGCATGCTGAGAGTTGTTGCCAAGCCTCACCTCCTGCTGTCTCCTGCCGTCTGCATCACCGGGACCATTGCCACTGCTGCCTCTGGGACCGCCGCCTCCGCTCCTGAGGGGACCCTGCCGGACCAGGGAAAGGTAGGAGACCCCAGCCGGCCCCGATCACCGCCCAGCAGGACAGTAATTCACCCTTTTTTTCCGGGTCACCAGAGACCAGATTGACCCAGAATCGGAATTGAGGCGGGGGGGCCCTATTGGGGGCTAAAATATGCAGTCTTCTGATTGCATATACTGATCAATTCTATGCCATAGCATAGTATTGATCAGTGTTCTCTACGCTCTGCTGCTCCTGCAAGCGGGACCCAGCAGAGAGCAGCAGCGACTTGGGGCATGGGAGGAGCTTCGTGACCTCACCGCTGCTGCTCTCTGCTGGTTCCCGCTGATAGAGAACAGCAGTGGTGACATCGCTAAGCTCCGCCCGTGCCCCAAGCCGCCTAAGCTAACGGAGAAGACTACCAGAGAGCCCCTGCACGGAACGGGACAAAGTACGTACCATTGTCATCAGCGTCACTTGCACTACCTGTCGGTACCGACAGGTTAGTGCAGGTGACACTGGTGGCAGATCTCCTTTAACCTTCTGGCACCAGTTGATTAAAAAAAACAAAAAAAAAAAAACACATTTCCAGTGGAGTACCTCTTTAACCCCTTAACGACGCAGGACGTATATTTACGTCCTGCGCCGGCTCCCGCGATATGAAGCGTCGGTCCCGGCGCTAATCAACGGCCGGGACCCGCGGCTAATACCACACATCGCCGATCGCGGCGATGTGCGGTATTAACCCTTTAGAAGCGGCGGTCAAAGCTGACCGCCGCTTCTAAAGTGAAACTGAAAGTGACCCGGCTGCTCAGTCGGGCTGTTCGGGACCGCCGCGGTGAAATCGCGGCTTCCCGAACAGCTGATCGGACACCGGGAGGGCCCTTACCTGCCTCCCCGGTGTCAGATCGGCGAATGACTGCTCCGTGCCTGAGATCCAGGCAGGAGCAGTCAAGCGCCGATAATGCTGATCCCAGGCGTGTTAATACACGCCAGTGATCAGCATAGGAGATCAGTGTGTGCAGTGTTATAGGTCCCTATGGGACCTATAACACTGCAAAAAAAATGTTAAAAAAAAGTGTTAATAAAGGTCATTTAACCCCTTCCCTAATAAAAGTTTGAATCTCCCCCCTTTTTCCATAAAAAAATAAAACAGTGTAAAAAAAATAAACATATGTGGTATCGCCGCGTGCGTAAATGTCCGAACTATAAAAATATATAATTAATTAAGCCGTACGGTCAATGGCGTACGCGCAAAAAAATTCCAAAGTCCAAAAAAGCGTATTTTGGTCACTTTTTATACCATTAAAAAATGAATAAAAAGTGATCAAAAAGTCCGATCAAAACAAAAATCATACCGATAAAAACTTCAGATCACGGCGCAAAAAATGAGTCCTCATACCGCCCCGTACGTGGAAAAATAAAGTTATAGGGGTCAGAAGATGACATTTTTAAACGTATACATTTTCCTGCATGTAGTTAGGATTTTTTCAAGAAGTGCGACAAAATCAAACCTATATAAGTAGGGTATCATTTTAACCGTATGGACCTACAGAATAATGATCAGGTGTAATTTTTACCGAAATATGCACTGCGTAGAAACGGAAGCCCCCAAAAGTTACAAAATGGCGTTTTTTTTTCGATTTTGTCGCACAATGATTTTTTTTTCCGTTTCGCCGTGCATTTTTGGTGTCTACATCAGATTTTTTGGTGCATTGCTCCAAAATTGAAATCCAAGCCCGAAATAGAGTAATGGCGACCAGAAAAGGGGCGTATGCTCACAACCTCACCAATTTATATTTAATTGACAGAAAATCCTGTTAATAAATGGATGACAATTTCCACAAAAAAAAAGCTGGTCAGAAAACTTTCCTTACCTGTGAATTGGAGAATTCCTATAGTAAATAGAGTCGAATCCTGCAAGTCTAAAACAACATTTCACACTAGTAAAAAGCCAACATATTAGGGCTAATGTATCAGAAAAAAAGTAATAAAAAGCAATAAAAAAGTTCCATCCACTACAAAATAGTTAAGATAAAATCTACAGATCGTGGTGCAAAAAAATAAAAAAAATTATTTGAAGGGGTCAGAATTGGGCGATTTTGAACATAAAACAATACAATACACATACATTTATAACAAAGCCTATAAAATTGGGTATTTCTGTAATCATAGTGACCCATAGAATAAAGAATACGTGTCAAAATCTATTTGTTTTCGGGGTCTTCGTCCTGTACTTCCAGGGTGTAATTACTGTTTCA
The DNA here is from genome assembly GCF_029499605.1 of Hyla sarda. Lineage (NCBI taxonomy): Eukaryota > Metazoa > Chordata > Amphibia > Anura > Hylidae > Hyla > Hyla sarda. Next base: position 473,397,385 of record NC_079189.1, read on the forward strand.
GCCACTGCTTAGTACTTCATATGCCAGAATGCATTGCTATCCCTCACAGTCCACCCACCCTGCTTACTTCCCCAGCACTCCTGCCTGTTGCAGCACTTATTCCCTGTCTGCTCCCCTGTCTTTGGCAATGCCCAGCACAAGGCAGCATGCTGTAAACATACACCTATATCTTTATTGGGACATTTAGGAGGTGTATCATAGGGAGAAGGTGATGTAGATAGTAGAGGTGTGGAGACCAATCAAGAGACAGGGCTGTAACACAGAGACAAAATCCAGCCACAACTCCTGAGAGAGCAGAGAATGATCAACTTGGGAGAGAGGGAGAAACTGGGGATCTGGGCACAATATCAAATTAAAACTAAAAGAACTACAAAACTTCCTGTCAGGTGTGAATTACGTAAACACATGCTGAAGCTAGTACAATTTATGATAACACTATATTAGTAAGTTATATATCTTGGGCTTATTTAAAGAACTGTAGTGCAATATAACTTATCCCCCGTGATCTCCTGTATGGGGTGGCGACAGTCTGCAGGAAGCCGTGGCAGACACGCCCCCTCCATGTATCTCTATAGCATACATGGAAGTGGGGGGGGGGGGGTTAGCCTCGCTCAGCTCAGTATTTGGCACCAGCTCCCTGGACACATTTCACTACACCCCGATCTCTGCGCTCTCACAGCAAACTGTATCCTCTCTATGAGAGCAGAGAGATCGGGGCGGAGAACAGGGGTGTTAAAAATTGTGTCCCCGCTGCTGCAGCTCGCTCTCGAAATGTGTGTCTTGGGGTGTGGAGGCAGGGGAGACCGTGATTACCACTTCTTCAAATCAGTGTACTCGTGCCTCACTGCTTCCCCACAGATTTTGTACATCCTTGAGGCAGAGGAGAGTGGTGATCGCATTCTCACCTGCCTCTGCGCGGGGGAAGCAGTGAGGCACGGGTACACTGATTTGAAGAAGCAGTAATCAGAGGCAGGGGACAGCGGTGATGGATAGCGGTCTCCCCTGCCTCTGCGCTAGGACACATATTCCTACATCCTCGTTGTGGGGATCAGGATGGAGAGAGCCAACAGCAGGGACACAGATTTCTACATCCCCCAGGCTAATGAAAGCTGATCAGGTTCATAGTTTTACAGCAGCAGCGAGAGTGAGCCACAGCAGCAGGGACACAGTTTTCAACATCCCTGTTCTCCGCTTCTGTCCCGATCTTTCTGCTCTCATACAGTTTGCTATATTCAGCTGTAAGAGCGCGGAGATCAGGGTGTAGTGAAATGTGTCCAGGGAGCTGGTGCCAAATACTGAGCTGAGCGAGGATGCACCCCCCCCCCCAACAACCAATAGCATGTGGCGGGTGTGCGCGTCTCAGCAAATCATAGTGGCTTTGCTGACTCACCATTTATCATCAGCTGCTTGGGAACATTTCTCTACAGGGAGCAGTTTTCTTCACTACAATGGCACGACCATTACACAATACATAGTGCTGAGGATTCCAGATCTATACATTGATCAACACAGCTGTGGTACCGGAATAGTCAAATGTTTTGTCCTGGAAAACCCCTTTAAAGTCCCAAATACTCAGCTATTGGTTAATTTTGTAGAAATAAATCTATATGGTTTACTTTAAATGACATAATGGGTTTAAAAGAAAGTTAGGCTTTTCTTCATCCTCCTTAATGGTATGTATACAATCTCTACCATTTATCCTGTTATATGCTAAGAAGTCAAAGAAATGACCAGTCAATGAGGGTTTCCACCACTGTTGGACCACCCTGGGGAGAACAAAGGCTAGGCTAAGGTACAAACATAAGCTAGATATATAATCAATTATTTTCATGCTAATCTATGCCCTTAAGCATTTTTTGTGACAGTATTTTTAGGTGTACTTTTCAGTAAGTACACCAAAAACAGACATAAATACGGAGCTAAATGCAATCAAAGATATCTATATATTTTAAAATATAAGTGATATACAGTTAGTGTCAAAAAGGCGGTCTAATTTAGTACTAAAATCCCCCCAACCCTTTGGGAATCTATGTTCCGCTGTTGGGTCTTGGGGCCATAATATGGACACAAAAATGCCCATACAAGGTAATGGAAACTTGTTACAGGTTTTCATAACAGACAAAAAAAAAAATCTCAATATATCACTTTGGGAGATGCTTTTAATCAAAAGGGCTATGAAATCATAAAAGAAATGGCTTGCCGTACTAATGTTAAAGAGGTTCTCCCACGAAAGTTACTCATCAAACTGCATGATGTGACGAGTGTCTAATTGAGGAGAGCTTGACTGCTGGGACCCCCACTCTATGGAACCATTACTATCTCAGCTCTCTCTTTGGCCCATTGAGTTGGAGCATGTTAATTTGGCGCTTTATTCAAAAGGGAACACAGGACTCCCCTGCAAAACATTTTTTTAAATTAACTGGTGCCAGAAAGTTAAACAGATTTGTAAATTACTTCTATTTAAAAATCTTAATCTTTCCAGTACTTATCAGCTGCTATATGCTCCACAGGAAGTTCTTTTCTTCTTGAATTTCTTTTCTGTCTGACCACAGTACTCTATACTGACACCTCTGAAAATGTCTGGAACTGTCCAGAGCAGGATTGGTTTTCTATGGGGATTTGCTCCTACTCTGCACAGTTACTAAAATGGACAGAGGTGTCGGCAGAGAGCACTGTGGTCAGACAGAAAAGAAATTAAAAAAAAAAAGAACTTCCTGTGGAGAATATAGCAGCTGATAAGTACTGGAAGGATGAAGATTTTTAAATAGAAGTAATTTACAAATCTGTTTAACTTTCTGGCACCGTTTGATAAAAATAAAAAAAAAGTTTTACAGTGGAGTACCCCTTTAACCTCACCATATCGGGGATCGCCGCAAATCACCGGTCAATTCAGACCAGCGATTTGCGGCTATTCTGGGTCATTCGGGTCTCTAGTGACCCAGAAAAAAAAGGGTGAATGGGGCTGCCCGAGACAGCCCTATTCACCCTTACCAAGCAGGAGTGAGCTAGTACGGGTGCCACCTCACGATCACGTGATTGATCGGTCGGAACGACCCACCAGTCACGACCCTGCTGGTCGGTGATCGGGATGGCGATCGGGGCCGGCGGGGGTCTCCTACTTTTCCCTGGTCCGGCGGGGGTCCCCTCTGGTGAGGTGGTGGCGACAGGAGCAGCAGAATCGGTGGCGGCAGCGTTCCTAGCGGCAGGATAGAGAGGAGAAGATGAGGGCTGTTCACCTCCTGCTTTTGCTTAGCAACAACTCTCGGCATGCAAAGCCAAAGGGCATGCTGAGAGTTGTAGTTTTGCAACAGCTGGAGTTCAAACTACAACTCCCAGCATACCCTTTGGTAGTCTGTGTATGCTGAGGATTGTAGTCATGCAACAGCTGGAGGCACTTTTTTATATGAAAAAGTGTGCTTCCAACTGTTGCATAACTACAACTCCCAACATGCACAGACTACCAAAGGGCATGCTGGGAGTTGTAGCAGTGTGCCTTCAGCTGTTGCAAAACTAAAACTCTCAGCATGCCTTTCGACTGTCAATGCATGCTGATTGTTGCAGTTTTGCAACGGCTACAGACACATTGGTTGTGAAACAGAGTTTGTTACCTAACTCAGTGTTTTTGCAACCAGCGGTAAAAGGAAAAAAAAAGACCACCAAAATTTGTAAAGCAATTTCTCCTGAGTACGGAAATACCCCATATGTGGGCGTAAAAAATGCTCTGCGGACGTTTTTGGAAACTGCACCCCTCACGGAATGTAACAAGGGGTATAGTGAGCCTTAACACTCCACAGGTGTTTGACAAATTTTCATTAAAGTTGGATGGGAAAATGAAAAAAGCCCATCCCATTCACTAAAAAGCCCCCAAAAATTCGTAACCCCATTTCGTCTGAGTAAGAACATACCCCATGTGTGGATGTAAAGTGCTCTGCGAGTGCACTACAATGCTCAGAAGAGGAGGAGCGCCATTGGGATTTTGAAGAGAAAATTTGTCCGGAATTGAAGGCCACGTGTGTTTGCAAAGCTCCCATTGTGCCAGAACAATGGATGGGGGGGGGGGGGGGGTGAATTTGTTTGGAATGGAAGTCAGGGGCCATGTGCATTTACAAAGCCCCCCGTGGTGCCAGAACAGTGGACCCCCCCCCCCCACATGTGACCCCATTTTGGAAACTACACCCTTCATGTAATGTAATAAGGAGTACAGTGAGCATTTACGCCCCACAGGTGTCTGACAGATTTTTGGAACAGTGGTCCGTGAAAGTGAAAAATTTAATTTTTCATTTGCACAGCCCACTGTTCCAAAGATCTGTCAAACACCAGTGGGGTGTAAATGCTCACTGCACACCTTATTAAATTCTGTGAGCGGTGTAGTTACCAAAATGGTGTCACATGTTGGGGGGTCCACTGTTCTGGCACCACGGGGGGCTTTGTAAACACACATGGCCCCTGACTTCCATTCCAAACAAATTCACTCTCCAAAAGCTCAATGGCGCTCCTCCTCTCCTGAGCATTGTAGTTTGGCCAGCAAAGCACTTGACGTCCACACATGGGATATTTTCATACTAAGGAGAAAATGACCCCCAAAATTTGTAACCCCATTTCTTCTATTAACCTGTGTAAACATGTAAAATTTGGAGAAAAAAAACAGGATTTTAGTGAAATTTTTTTTCCCATTTACACATCCAACTGTAACAAAAAGTTGTGAAATACCTGTGAGGTATTAAGGATCATAGTACGCCTTGTTATGTTCCTTGAGGGGTGTAGTTTCCAAAATAGTATGCCAGGTCATGTGTTTTTTTTTTTTACCTGCTGTGCTGGCACCATAGGGGCTTCCTAAATGCAACATGCCCACCAAAAACCACATTTCAGCTAAATTTGCCTTCCAAAAGCCAAATGTGACTCCTTCTCTTCTGAGCATTGTAGTTCGCCCGCAGACCATTTTACGTCCTAACATTGGGTATTTCCATACTTAGAAGAGATGGGGTTACAAATTTTGGGGGGCATTTTCTCCCATTACCTTTTGTAAAAATGGTAAATTTGGGAAAAAAACTGTCCTTTAGTGAAATTTTTTATTTACACATCCGACTTTAAACTAAAGTCGTCAAACACCTGTGGAGTGTTAAGGCTCACTGGGACCCTTGTTATGTGCCTTGAGGGGTGTAGTTTCCAAAATGTTATGCCATGTTGGGGGGGGGGGGGTTCTGCTGTTCTGGCACCATAGGGGCTTCCTAAATGCGACATGCCCCCCAAAAACCATTTCATCAAAATTAACTCTCCAAAATCCCATTGTTGCTCCTTCCCTTCTGAGCCCTCTACTGCACCCGCTGAACAATTGATATCCACATATGAGGTATTCCCTTACTCGAGAGAAATTGGGTTACAAATTTTGGGGGACTTTTTATACTATTACCCCTTGCAAAAATTCAAAAACTGGGTCTACAAGAACATGAGCGTGTAAAAAATGAAGATTTAGAATTTTCTCCTTCACTTTGCTGCTATTCCTGTGAAACACCTAAAGGGTTAACACACTTACTGAATGTCATTTTGAATACTTTGAGAGGTGCAGTTTTTATAATGGGGTCATTTGTGGGGTATTTCTAATATGAAGGCCCTTCAAATCCACTTCAAAACTGAACTGGTCCCTGAAAAATTCCGATTTAGAAAATGTTGTGAAAAATTTGAAAATTGCTGCTGAACTTTAAAGTCCTCTGATGTCTTCCAAAAGTAAAAACATGTCAACTTTATGATGCAAACATAAAAGTAGACATATTGTATTTGTGAATCAATATATAAAATGTATTTGGGATGTCCATTTTCCTTACAAGCAGAGAGCTTCAAAGTTAGAAAAATGCTAAATTTTCAATTTTTTCATAACATTTTTGAATTTTTCAACAAGAAATGATGCAAGTATCGACGAAAATTTACCACTAAAATAAAGTAGAATATGTCACAAAAAAACAATCTCGGAATCAGAATGAAAGGTAAAAGCATCCCAGAGTTATTAATGCTTAAAGTGACAGTGGTCAGATGTGCAAAAAATGGCCGGGTCCTACACTGAAAATTGGCTGGGTCCTTAAGGGGTTAAATGCTGTAATCATGCCACTTAAGGCAAATCTTACAGCCAGTTCACCTGCTCTAAACCCAATACACAGGGTTATAAAACTTACCTAGATCTGTGGTCCGGTTGCAAAGACAGACCTGTTCACTGCGGCCCCACCCCAACGGCTTGAATTACTGCTCGTGTCATCGCTCTGCTCCCTAAGCAGACGGAGCAGGGCAGTGACGCGAGCCCTTCCCGCCCAGGGCACTACTTGCCAGGCGGGACTTTATAAATGAATATCTTCACCATCCCTGGGGGCACAAACATCCCCTCGGGATGGTGAGGATAATTATTTTAGCATATGTAACGTATTGCCAAGCGTTATATATGCTAAAATATGCTGATTGGTCCCTTTAAAATTGCCCTATTCGGACCACCTATAACGGTCTAATTTTTCTGTATATTTAGGGCTGTATGAGGAATAATTTGAGCCATGATCTGAATTTTTTTTTTGTACCACATTTACGTATATGTAACTTTTTACATTTTTTTTTAAATAATTTTTTTGGGGGATGGGATGTGACCAAAAAGCAACAATGTTAGACTTTCTTTTTAAAAAACAAAACCATTTACTCCGATTACCATACGGGATGGATGGCGGACCAGTGAAGAGGACACTGTGAAAGCAACCAGAGGCAGGTGAGGGAACCTCCGGTCGCTATCTTGGCTCATCGGATCGTCGCCGTTGCATTACAGCAGATGAACACAGATCAGTATTGAACACAGCATCTGATGGGTTAAAGACAGGCATCAGTGCTATTGCTTATGTCCACCATTACCGGTGGGTTCCCGGCTTCTGATAGAATCCGAGACACGCCGTGCATGAAGAGAGAGCAGCTCCTGCTATCTCTTCATGTACAGGATGTAATTGTACGTCCTGGTGCACGAAGTATCAGCGCATCAGGATGTACATTTACTTTGAATGTTCTTAAGGGGCTAAAATATACAAACTTAGCTTGACAGGTTTCTTCACATTTTTTTTTTCAATAAAACACTAGATGTGATTACATATGCAGCTTTAGATACAGTTTTTAGCACAACAGTAATGCATAAAAAAGTTAGACATCAGTCTTAATGTTATTTAATAAAAAAGAAAAAAAAAAAAAAAAGACCTACATCTAGGAAGTTTGCAGGAGAATATTTCCGGTCTTGTATGGTTGCCAAGGCAATCAAATCACCCACTTGCTTGCTATCGAATGCACGAGACATAATTCATATAGTTTTCCATTTGGATCTGTGCATGTAAAACCTGCAGCACACCATTCCATCTCTGACTGATTGCTCGAAGCAGAGCCCTGTTTTCACAACTTTTACAATTTTTATGGACAGCGCAGGAACAACAATTGGTAACAGGTCTTGGTGCTGAAAGTGGAAATGGCGAAAGAGGACACGTTCCAGCTCCCAGCACTTTGGGAACGCCTCCAATACTTTGCACCAGCCTTTCTTACAGATTTCCTTTAAAGAGAATGTCCAGTTTCTAAAAACCGATGGCCTATCTTATGTTGTCTTGTTCACCAAGCCTTTACTTACAGCTTTGTGATTTAATAATTTAATTCAATCTGGCGGTATAACTTTTTGCTACTGGAACATACTGAACTAGCAACTTTTTATACCAAAAATCTAAAAGGGGGTCAAACATCCTGTTAACCTGGAATTTCATAGACCATTTGTTCAGATACACCCAAAATTGCATTGAAACATGGTCTTTTATGGGGATGGTCTTTTCAAAGAAAAAGGCCACAATACATAATAGTGAACTGAAAATCCATTACAATAAATCTGGTCTGGTAAAGAGGTGGTCTTTTAGAGAGTTTCAATGTATTTGTAGATAGAAAGTGTATCTGGTGTAGGATTCTAGTTTTAGCATCCATGTGGTTACACCACTAATGTCTATACATTATTCGTCGGGGTTGCAGGAAGTTTCCAGGTTGATACCATCTGTGTACAAACAATGACCCTGAGCCTCTAGCAAAGGGGCACCTCAGAAGGAAGCCCATGTCCACTTTTGTGTCAAATTCCTCCAATCAGCCTAGAATCAACAATATTTTAGATCCCCATGGTAAGTAGCATTATTAGGTTATGTTATGGATTAGACGCATTGATAACTCTGAAGTGGATGCCGATATATTGGCTATTTGAGTTGAAAAATGGATGTTCTCTAGAAAAAGGTTATATTTATATCTATATTAGGGATGCACTGCAAAATGGCCCTTTCAGCCAAGGGAATTTCCTGACGATAATTTTGTTGGGCGTGGCTTAACCTCTTTCCGACCTATGACGTACTGGTTCGTCATGGGACAGGTGAGGGGACTAAGTTGCGGGCCCACTGGTCAGGTCCGCGCTGCCAGTTGTGACATCAAATTTTTTTTTTTTTTTAGTGGCTTCTGGCCACCCGCACTAAATTGCACCCCCAGAATCCCACCCTTCATACTTGCCCGGCGACCAAGAGCCCCACAGATGCACACAAACACGCCCGAAGCAAAACTACAACTTCCAGCATGTTGCACCATAACCTGAACTGTAGAACTATAAAGTGTAACATGCTGGGAGTTGTAGTTTTGGTTCAGGTCAGCTGCAGAGCTATAGGCTGCATCAGGGCATGCTGGGAGTTGTAGTTACTAACTGCAATTCCCAGTATTCCTTGACGCATCCTATGGCTCTGCAGCTGACACAAACCAAAACTACAACTCCCAGCATGTTACACAATAACCTTAACTGTACTACTATACAGTGCAACATGCTGCAACACCCACATAACCATAGGCTGTTTCAGGGCATGCTTGGAGTTGTAGTCATCTAGTAACTAAATGCAACTTCCAGCATTTTCTGACACAAAATGCACCACATAAACTGGAGAAACTGGTCCCTATTGAGACTGAAAAATAGTGATTAAAATATTTTTAAAAGTGCGTATATATGTGAATAAGCCCCTTTCCTAATAAAAGTTTCCAATTTTCTTTAAATAAAAATAATGTACAAAAATAAACATAAGTGGTATCGCTGCATGTGGAAATGTCCAGACTATTAAAATATAATGTTAATTAAACCGTACGGTGAACGATGTAAATGTAAAAAATTGTTCAGAATTGCTAATTTTTGGTCACTTCATATGAGAATTTTTTTATAAGGTGATCAAAAAGTTATATGTAGACTTTTCTGGGCTTGGCTCGGGTGTAAAAGGAGCTACAGCTCTCCCGCCGCTAATAGTCTGGCATGCTGCAATCACCATGGCCGCTATTAAACCATTAGATCACTGCTGTCAAAGTTGACAGCAGTGTCTAAAGGGATCTTATAACCATCCCTGGTGGTCTAGTGGGGTGGATCGTACTATTTTGGTTGAAATTATTTTATCTACATGGACAAGTGGATTTTCTTGAGGGACAAGAAGATTGTGTTCCGCTTTAGTCCCTTGGACAAGTAGTTTTATTTTAAATTCCCACACCCCTGTGTATTGTGAACCCTGAAGAAAAATTCTGCCCAACAAAATTGTGCTACTTCATATATATATTTTGCCTTATTTTTTTCTGGCTCTGTAATACATTATATGATAAAAAATATATATATATATATATATATATATATAAATAAATCTGCACCAATGAAAATTACAACTAGTCCCACAAAAAAGAAGCATCAATACAACAGACTATTAGTTGTCTGCTTGCTAGGTGCATAGTATTACGCGACATAGTATTACTACGCATTCTCCTTTGTGATCACTAATACAACTTTGTCAGTGGAAAAATAAAAATGGTATGGGCGAGGAGCAAAAAAATTATAATAAGTGAGCCAAAAATATAAATAAAATAAAAATTCTGGGTCATGAAGGGGTTAAAGTAGCGGACGTGGCTTGGAACTCCGTCAAGTCCGGCAGAAGAAGCGCAGTTGGCAGCAGAATCACCCCATCTTCCCATTATGAAGCAGGGCCAGTATGTAATGCTTACTGCATTTTTCCCACATTGGCCCATGGTTTATAAGGGGGCCAGGGATGGTTTAGTGTACAGGGCGTGATGGCGTATTGAATAATTCATATTTGCGTGCTCTCTCCGGCGCCACACTGCCTCCTCCTCCAATGTGTCATTGACTGCCCGCTCAGCCAATTATCAGATGCAGATGACAGGCCAAGCGAGCAGTCACTGTCAAGACAAGTGTGTCTCGGAAGGTGGGCGCTGGAGCACCCATTCAGGAAATCTTAAGGGGGGGGGGGGTTCCAAGAGGTCAGATCCCGTGATCAGCCCCTTTAATTTACTGTTTTGCATCAGTATGATTTATTTTCAGCAACAACAAACCTATTTCTATGGCAGGACTAGAAAATCTGGTCTAAGCATGTTTTGGGCACCTGTGTAGAAGAAAGACCGGGCTGAACGCGAGAGGGTACAGAAGAGGGCGACAAAGATAATTGCTAGGATGGGAGGATTACACGACCAAGACAGGTTATCAAGTTATTTAGTTTGATGAAAAGACATTTTAGGGGTGATTTGATTACAATGTACACATAAATAAATGGACAGTACAGAGATCTTTTATAGTAATCTTTTTATACCTAGGCCAGCAACCATGACAAGGGGGCATCCTCTAAGTCTAGAGAAAAGGTTTTTCCATCATCCCAGCCTTAGAGATTCCTTACAGTAATAGCAGTGAGACTATAGAACTCTCTCCCAAATGATGATGATGTTATGTCTGACTCAAGCAAGTTCACGAGGGGCCTGGATGTTGTTCTACAGGGTGGGCCATTTATATGGATACACCTTAATAAAATGGGAATGGTTTGTGGCACATTAGTATATGTGAGGGGGGAAACTTTTCAAGATGGGTGGTGACCATGGCGGCAATTTTGAATCCAACTTTTGTTTTTTCAATAGGAAGAGGGTCATGTGACACATCAAACTTATTGGGAATTTCACAAGAAAAACAACCATGTGCTTGGTTTTAACGTAACTATTCTTTCATGAGTTATTTACAAGTTTCTGACCACTTATAAAATGTGTTCAATGTGCTGCCCATTGTGTTGGATTGTCAATGCAACCCTCTTCTCCCACTCTTCATACACTGATAGCAACACCGCAGGAGAAATGCTAGCACAGGCTTCCAGTATCCGTAGTTTCAGGTGCTGCAGAATGGGCAAAACAAAAATTGGAACAGGACCCTCAGTTTACGCAGAAGATTTTGTTCAGTGATGAGGCAAACTTTTATGTGAATGGTGAAGTTAACAAACAAAACCACCGCTATTGGTCTGACACTAACCCACATTGGATAGATCCCTCTGTTGGAACACAAAAATTGATGGTATGGTGTGGTGTCTGGGGTACAACGATAGTGAGTGGGTCATTCTTCATCAATGGAAACCTCAAGGCCGCTGGATATGCAAAATTACTACATGATGATGATGTGTTTCCCTCTTTATGCACTGAAGCTGGCACGTTCCCTGAGTTTTTCCAGAATGATGGTGCACGACCACATTATGGGTGTCAGGTCCGAGCATTCCTAGATGAACAGTTTCCTGGAAAGTGGATTGGTCATCGTGGGCCAGTTGAATGGCCCCCAAGGTCTCGCGATCTGACCCCCTTAGACTTTTGTCTTTGGGGTCATCTGAAGGCAATTGTCTATGCTGTGAAGATACGAGATGTTCAGCACCTGAAACTATGGATACTGGAAGCCTGTGCTAGCATTTCTCCTGCGGTATTGCTATCAGTGTGTGAAGAGTGGGAGAAGAGGGTTGCATTGACAATACAACACAATGGGCAGCACATTGAACACATATTATAAGTGGTCAGAAACTTGTAAATAATTCATGAAAGAACCAAGCACATCATTGTTTTTCTTGTGAAATTCCCAATAAGTTTGATGTGTCACATGACCCAAAACAAAAGTTGGATTCAAAATTGCTGACTTCAAAATGGCCCCCATGGTCACTACCAATCTTGAAAAGTCCCTCCCCTCACATATACTAATGTGCCACAAACAGGAAGTTAATATCAACAACCATTCCCATTTTATTAAGGTATATCCATATAAATGGCCCACCCTGTAGTAAAATATAGTATTATAGGCTATGTATACTAGATTTATATGGATAGAACATTGCTCCAAAGACTTGTTCTGATATATGGTCCTATTGGAGTCGAGACTCACTGTAGGTTTTTAGGTTGAACTTGATGGACTCTTGCCTTTTCTTCAAACTTACAAACTATGTAAGCATCAAATAACTTCTTCTGCACTCGGATGATCTTGCATAATGGCTGCTATGGGGACAAAGTGGGAAAGACCATCTCATAATTAGGGATATGCAGTGATGGAAACGATACTGCTGCATGCCATTTGTCAAATTTCATTAGCAGTACCCACCCTTTCTAAATGTTGCCCAGAGATGTTAAAAGTTTTGATCACACCTGGTCTCAACTCCCGAGACCCTCTGCGATAGCTAGTTATACACCGCACAGCATTGCGCAACCACTTCCATGGTGGTCATCAGAACCTACCTTTTCTCTGCAAATGTTGGGAAAATATCAGATTTAATTTAGAGCCAGCGACGGCTTGACATGCATTACCCCAAGCTTATAACTAACAACTGCAGCAGGTCTCAGAAGAGATGCAATCAAAACTTTTGAAATGTGTGGGCAACATGTTAAAAGTTTTTATTTTGTAACCCCTAATAGGGTTTTTGAGGGCTTTTTTTGAGCCACCAATTGTGCATTTTAATGACATCAATCATTTCCCCACAAAATCTGTGTCAAAACAAAAAAAATGAAAAACTCATGGGGCGAAATTGGAAAAAACTATTTAAAAAAAAAAATCACTTTTTGTAAGAAATTGAGTATGCTCAAAATTGTCCTATTCTGATGCCTACTTTTTATTTTTCCATATACTAGGATGTATGAGGGCTCAATTTTTGAGTCGTGATCTGTAGTTTTTACAGGTACCATTTTTGTTTTGATGAAACTATTTATATATTTTTTGGTATATGAAGTGACCAAAATTCGGGAGTTTTGATTTTCTTTTTTTTAATGCATATACGCCATTGACTGTGCGATTTAATAAAGATTAACAGTTCAGATATTGACGCACACAGCAAAACCACGTTTATTTTTCCTTACATTATTTTATTTAACCCCTTAAGGACGGAGGGCGTACCTGTACGCCCCCGTTTCAGAGTCCTTAACCTGTACGTCCTGATTCCGCTCCCGATCTATAACGCGGGGCCACAGCGGGGCCCGTGGCTAATAGCGCGCGGCATTGATCGCGGTGCCGCGCGCTATTAACCCTTTAGACGCAGCGTTCAAAGTTGAACGCCGTGTCTAAAATGAAAGGGAAACCATGCCGGTTAGCTCAGGGAGCTATTCGGGATAGCTGCGGCGAAATCACGGCATCCCGAACAGCTTACATGACAGCTGGAGGATCCCTACCTGCCTCCTCGCTGTCCGATCGCCGAATGACTGCTCAGTGCCTGAGATCCAGTCAAGCGGCAGAATCATCGATCACTGGTTTCTTATGAGAAACCACTGAACAATGTAAAAGATCAGTGTGTGCAGTGTTATAGCCCCTATGGGAGCTATAACACTGCAAAAAAAAAAGTGAAAAAATAAAATAAATAAAGATCATTTAACCCCTTCCCTAATAAAAGTTTGAATCACCCCCCTTTTCCCATTAAAAAAAAGTGTAAATAAAAATAAACATATGTGGTATCGCCGCGTGCGGAAATTTCCGAATTATATCGTAAAAATATATCGTTCACTAAACCGCACGGTCAATGGCGTACGCGCAAAAAAATTCAAAAGTCCAAAATAATGCATTTTTGGTCACTTTATATCATAAAAAAAATGAATAAAGAGTGATCAATAAGTCCTATCAATGCAAAAATGGTACCGCTAAAAACTTCAGATCACGGCACAAAAAATGTGCCCTCATACCGCCCCATATGCGGAAAAATAAAAAAGTTATAGGGGTCAGAAAATGACAATTTTAAAAGTATAAATTTTCCTGCATGTAGTTTAGATTTTTTTCCAGAAGTTCAACAAAATCAAACCCATATAAGTAGGGTATCATTTTAACCATATGGACCTACAGAATAAAGAGAAGGTGTCATTTTTACTGACAAATGTACTGTGTAGAAACAGAAGCCCCCAAAAATTACAAAAAGGAGATTTTTTTATACTTACAGTAAAATCTCTTTCTCAAAGGATCCATTGGGTGACACAGACCTTGGGTATATGCTGCTGTCTCTAGGAGGCTTGACACTATGGTAACCAAAAAGTCAGATCCTCTCAGCAGGATATACCCGCCTCCAGGCCACTGAGCTAATCAGTTTTAGTCCCAGAGCAATAGGAGGAGACCGACAGGTCAAAGGAAAAAACCATGAACTGTCCGAGAACCAGAAGAAAAAAATAACTGAACACTCCCTCAGACAGATAACCGAATAGGAACCCCAGAAAAGGGCGGGAGCTGTGTCCCCCAATTGATCCTTCGAGAAAGAGATTTTACTGTAAGTATAAAAAATCTCCTTTTCTCTATCGGCTCCATTGGGGGACACAGACCTTGGGACGTACCAAAGCTGTCCCTTGGGTGGGCAGAGAAAAAAAGGTGAGGCAGTCTGCTGTACCACCGCCGCCTGTAACACTTTACGGCCCAGACTAGCATCAGCCCATGCGAAAGTATGAACCTGGTAGAATCTCGAAAAAGTGTGCAAAGACGACCAGGTGGCCGCTTTACAGATCTGCGAGGCCAAGGTCTTGTTTCGGAGAGCCCAGGATGCCCCCACAGAACGGGTGGAATGAGCCAAAACCCTGAAGGGTGGGATCTTCCCCTTGCAGCGGAAGCTTCCAAAATAGAACATTGGATCCACCGAGAAATGGTGGCCTTGGAAGAAGGCTGTCCCTTTCGATGACCTTCCATAAGGACGAAGAAAGAATCGCACTGACGAAAGGAAGAGGTGACAGAAAGATAAGTCCGAACAGCCCGTATCATATCCAATTTGTGGAGTAAGCGCTCCCTGGGATGAGAAGGAGCGGGACGGTACAACACAATGAAGGACAATGAAAGATGAAAAGCCGAAACGACCTTAGGTAAGAAGGACGGATCTGGCCGGAAAACAACCTTGTCCTGATGAATTATCAGGAAAGGAGAACAGCAGGAGAGAGCTGCCAGTTCAGATACTCTCCTAATGGAAGTAATGGCTATAAGAAAAGCCACCTTCCAGGATAGGAGGCGAAGGGGAACCTCCCTAAGAGGCTCAAATGGTGCGTCTTGGAGAGCGCCTAGAACTAAGTTCAAGTCCCAAGGGGGAGAAGGGGACCGGTAAAGAGGGACAGTGTGTGCCACGCCCTGAAGGAAGGTCCAGACATGCGAATTGGAAGCAAGAGGATGGTGAGAGAGAATGGAAAGGACTGAAACCTGACCCTTAAGGGAGCCGAGAGCCAGCCCTTGTTCCAACCCCGACTGCAAAAAGGAGAGGAGATGGGGAACAGAAAAGGTAACTGGAGAAAAGGTCTGAGTTTCGCACCAACGAAAGTAAGACAGCCAGGTACGGTGATAAATTTTCGCAGAGGAGCGTTGCGAGCCCTGAGCATGGTGCGAATTACCTGAGAAGAGAAACCGCGGGCCCTTAGAACCGTGGTCTCAACCGCCACGCCGTTAAATGCAGCGACTGCACATTGGGGTGGCAAAGGGGACCCTGTGACAGTAGGTCTGGACGAAGTGGACGACTGAACGGAACGTCGCCCAGAAGCCAGACCACATCGGCAATCCATGCCCTTCGGGGCCAGTCTTGAGCCACCAGAATGGCCGGGACTCCTTCCGCCTTGAGCTTCCTCAGAACCCTGGGAAGGAGGGGGAGGGGAGGGAACAGATAGGGCAGGACAAAGCCCAACCACAGAATCACTAGGGCATCCATGGCTAGAGCCAGGGGGTCCCTGGACTTTGACACAAACGTCGGAATTTTCCGGTTGTGTCGAGATGAGAAGACATCCACGTCTGGGGTCCCCCAGAGGTCGCAGATCTGTGCGAACACCTCCGGAAGAAGAGACCACTCTACGGGGTCGGCTGAGGACCAAACTGAGGAAATCCGCTTCCCAGTTGAGCATTCCCGGAATGTGAATCGACGAAATGGACGGAACTTCGTGTTCCGCCCAGAGGAGGATCTTTGTCACCTCGAACATGGCTGCTGAGTTGCGAGTGCCGCCCAGCCAATTGATGTACGCCACGGCCGTGGCGTTGTCCGACTGGACACGGAGGCCCTGAATCAGGGACTCTCAATGCTTCAGACAAAGATATATCGCCCTCAATTCCAGGATGTTTATGGAAAGAAGGGCTTCTTGGGGAGACCAGAGGCCTTGAACCGTCTGATCCCTGAAAACAGCCCCCCAGCCCGACAGGCTGGCATCTGTCGTGACCACCTGGCAGTGGAGAGGAAGGAAGGAACGCCCCTGAAGAAGAAGGGGGGAGCGGAGCCACCAGCGCAGAGACCGACGGGTCCGAAGAGGGAGAACAATCATGTGATCGAGAGAGAGAGACCTGTCCCACCGGGCAAGAATCGCCAGCTGAAGAGGACGGTAATGAAACTGGGCAAAGGGTAGGGCGCAGCTGCCGAAAACGAAAGTAAAACAATGCACACACCACAGGAAGAAGCCTGCGGCGCGTACATCCAACACAGACTGCCCAGATAAAGTGCCCCTTACTGTGAACACACTGCCCCTTTGACACACTGCTCCCCCATATAATAAAAAACAGTCCCCCTGCAGGTAAGAATAAAAGTATCCCACGGCCAGCCTCAGCTTCAGTAAGGATAGTGACCAAAACAGGGGTCTCCAGCTGTTGAAAGACCTTAGGAGAGAAAAATACTCTCCTGTGCTGAAGAACTTACCTAAAGAAGTCTTCAGAATGTAGTCTTCAGTCAGCATTGTCACCTGCAGCAAGCCAAGCTCATAGCGAGGCGAAGAGGGAGGTAGGGGGACCCGGACCCATGAGGTACAACCCCAAGCGCTGACCGTTGGCGAGAGGGGGAAACAGTGAACCGTAGTTCCCAAGTCCCCACCTGAAAACAGAAAGAAAAAGGAATAAAGCACTAACACATTCCCTAAACCTAAAAAATATGAGACCTGGTC
Organism: Hyla sarda; assembly: GCF_029499605.1. NCBI lineage: Eukaryota > Metazoa > Chordata > Amphibia > Anura > Hylidae > Hyla > Hyla sarda. The sequence continues at coordinate 473,414,581 of NC_079189.1, forward strand.
TGGAGAACACCAGACCAGTGTCCACCTCCTTAAGACACTAAGCTAAAACTGATTAGCTCAGTGGCCTGGAGGCGGGTATATCCTGCTGGGAGGAGCTGACTTTTTGGTTACCATAGTGTCAAGCCTCCTAGAGACAGCAGCATATACCCAAGGTCTGTGTCCCCCAATGGAGCCGATAGAGAAATGGCGTTTTTTTCCCCCAATTTGGTCTTACAATGATTTTTTTTCCCATTTCGCCGTAGATTTTTGGGTAAAATGACTCCCGTCATTACAAAGAAGAATTGGTGGCGCAAAAAATAAGCCATCATATGGATTTTTAGGTAAAAAATTTAAAGAGTTATGATTTTTTAAAGGTAAGGAGGAAAAAAACGAAAATGCAAAAATGGAAAACCCCCGGGTCCTTAAGGGGTTAAAGGAGTAGTCCAGTGGTGAAAAACGTATCCCCTATCCTAAGGATAGGGGATAAGTTTTAGATCGCGGGGGGTCCGAATGCTGGGGCCCCCGTGATCTCCTGTACGGGGCCCCGACAGCCCGCGGGAAGGGGGCGTGTTGACCACTGTACGTAGCGTCGGCTGACACACCCCCTCAATACAACTCTATGGCAGAGCCGGAGCGCTGCCTCCGGCAATCTCCGGCTCTGCCATAGCAATGTATTGAGGGGGCGTGTCGGCCGCCACTTTGTGCAGTGATCAACACACGCTATCTGGCCAGCGAGCCAGGGCCTCATACAGAGAGATTGCGGGGGTGCCCCAGCAGTGAAACTACCCACGATCTGAAACTTACCCCCTATCCTTAAGATAGGGGATACGTTTTTCCACCACTGGATTACCCCTATAAGGACAGAACGCCCGAGGAAGTTTCGGTCCTCGCCGCTAGCCAGTCAGGGACCGGACCGGGATGCCTGCTAAGTTCATTCAGCAGGCATCCTGGCACATTGCCCAGGGGGAACCCCCCAAACCCCCCCCCCCATGTCAGTGATCACCGCAAATCGCCGGTCAATTTAGAGCGGCGATTCCAGGTCATACAGGTCTCCGGTGACTTGGAAAATAAGGGGGATCGGGGCTGTCCAAGACACCCACGATAGCCCTGAAGGGATAGGAGAGAGGTGGCAGGGGTGTTCCCTCCTATTGGTTGGTCAGAAGCGACCGGGGGGGGGGGGGTTTAAAGTTCGGTTCCCCTGTTCTGCCCACCTACAGTAGTCCGGGCAGAATGGGGGAACTGTTCTGTGACCGGCGCCGGAGGTCACTTTCCATTGGCAGCGGCGATGACGTGCGGATGGCTCCCTGGTGCAGACTACGGAAGCCGATGAGTTGCTTAGCAACATCTGGAGGGCAAAAAAAGTCTCTAAACTGTAGCCCTCAAGATGTTACAAAACTACAACTCCCAGCATGCCCAGACAGCTGTTTGGGCATGCTGGGATTTGTAGTTTTGCAACAGCTTGAGGGCTACATTTTGGAGATCACTGTACGGTGGTTTCTAAACCCTGGCCCTCTAAATCTTGCAAAATTACAACTCCCAGCATGCACAAACAGCAAACGGCTGTCTCGCCATGCTGGGTGTTGTAGTTTTGCAGCACACCCTTCGGCGATCAGTAAATGCTGGGAGTTGTAGTTTTGCAACAGCTGGAGGCACACTGGTTGGAAAATACTGAGTTAGGTAACAGAACCTAACTGAAGATTTTCCAATCAGTGTGCCTCCAGCTGTAGCAAAAGTACAACTCACAGCAAGCACGGTCTGTCAAGCACAGTGTAGTTTTGCAACAGCTGGAAGTTTGCCCACCATGTGAATGTACAGGATACATTCACACGGGCGGGTTTACTTTGAGTTTCCTACTTCAAGTTTGAGCTGCAGGAAAATGTTCTGCAGCAGCTCAAACTCCTAGCGGGAAACTCAACGTAAACCCCCGCCTGTGTGAATGTACCCTGAAAACACTACACTACTCTAGCACATAATAAACGGTAAAACACTACATATACACCCCCTTACACGGCCCCCCCCCCCAATAAAAATGAAAAACGTATCATACGACAGTGTTTCCAAAATGGAGCCTCCACCTGTTGCAAAACAACAACTCCCAGCATTTCCGGACAGCAACTGACTATCCAGGCATGCTGGGAGTTTAGCAACAGCTGGAGGCCCCCTATCTTGGAATCACTGGCGTAGAATACCCCTATGAGGTAATAGAAAAAAAAATTGTAACACAATTTCTCCTGAGTACGGAAATACCCCACATGTGGGGGTAAAATGCTCTTCAGACGCACAAGGCTCAGGAGTGAGAGCGCACCATGTACATTTGAGGCCTAAATTGGTGATTTGCACAGGGGTGGCTGATTTTAAAGCGGTTCTGACAAACGCAAAAAAATAAATACCCACGTGTGACCCCATTTTGGAAACTACGCCCATCAAGGAACATAACAAGGGGTATAGTGAGCCTTAATACCCCACAGGTGTTTGATGAATTTTCATTAACCCCTTGGGGACCGAGCCCATTTTGACCCTAAGGACCAGAGCATTTTTTGTACATCTGACCACTGTCTCTTTAAGCATTGATAACGCTGGGATGCTTGTACTTATGAATTTGATTCCGAGATAGTTTTTTCGTGACATTCTATTTTATGGTAAATTTCCGACGATACTTGCATCATTTCTTGGTGAGAAATGCAAAAATTTCATGAAAAATGTGAAAATTTTGCTTTTTTTAATAACTTTGAAGCTGTCTGCTTGTAAGGAAAATAGACATTCCAAATACATTATATATTGATTCATATATTCAATATATGTACTTTATGTTTGTATCATAAAGTTGACTTGTTTTTACTTTTTGAAGACATCAGAGGGCTTCAAAGTTCAGCAGCAATTTTCCAAGTAAATTTCAAAATCTGAATTTTTCAGGGACCAGTTCAGTTTTTAACCCCTTAAGGACCCGGGCTTTTTCCGTTTTCAATTTTAAAAAATCCTAACTCTTTAAAATTGTCACCTAAAATTCTATATGATGGCTTATTTTTTGCGTCACTAATTCTACTTTGTAATGACAGTCATTTTACCCAAAAATCTACGGTGAAACGGGAAAAAAAATCAATGTGCGACAAAATTGATGAAAAACACTATTTTGTAAGTTTTGGGGGCTTCTGTTTTTACGTAGTACATTTTTTGTCAAAAATGATACCTTATCTTTATTCTGTAGGTCCATACGGTTAAAAAGAGACCCTACTTATATAGGTTTGATTTTGTATCACTTCAGAAAAAAATCATGAATACATGCAGGAAAATGTATACGTTTAAAATGGTCATCTTCTGACCCCTATAACTTTTTTTCTTTTTCTGTGATCAGGGTGCTATGAGGGCTCATTTTTTGCGCCGTGATCTGAAGTTTTTAGCGGTACCATTTTTGTTCTTATCAGACTTTTTGATCACTTTTTAGTGGTATAAAAATTGATCAAAAATGCGCTATTTTGGACTTTGGAATTTTTGGGCGCGTACGCCATTGAACGTGCGGTTTAAAAAGCGGTATATTTTTATAATTCGGACATTTCCGCACGTGGCGATACCACATATGTTTATTTTTATTTACACAGTTTTTTTTATTCTTGGAAATGCCGGGTGATTCAAACTTTTATTAGGGGAAGGGATAATTGAAAGGGTTAATGATTTTTCAGTGTTGGATCAATCAGTGTTTTCGGCGATTGAATGCTCAAGCCTGGATCTCAGGCTTGAAGCATTCATTCGGCGATCGGACAGCACAGGAGAAGGTAAGAAGACCTCCTCCTGTGCTACAGCTTTTCGGGATGCTGCGATTATACCGCGGCGATCCCGAACAGCTCCCTGAGCTAACCGGCAACTTTCACTTTCGTATTTAGCCGCACGGTCAGCGCGATCAGATGCGGGTCCCGGCTTCACTATGACACCGGGCCCGCCGCGATATGATGCGGGGTCACCGTGTGACCCCACATTGTATGGCAGGACCGGGACCCAGGACGTACCCATACGTCCTGGGTCCTTAAGAGGTTAAGTGAATTTGAGGGTCTTTATGTTAGAAATACCCCGTAATGGACCCCATTATGAAAACTGCATCCCTGAATGTATTCAAAATGACATTCAGAAAGTTTGTTAACCCTTTAGGTGTTTCACAGGAATAGCAGCAAAGTGGAGGCTAAAATTCAAAATCTTCATTTTTTTACACTAACATGTTCTTGTAGACCCATATTTATTTATTTTTAAAAGGGGTAAAAGGAGAAAATGCCCCCCAAAATTTGTAACCCAATTTCTCTCGAGTAAAGAAATACCTCATATGAGGATGTAAAGTGCTTTGTGGGCTCACTAGAGGGCTCAGAAGAGAAGGAGCGACAATGGTATTTTGGAGAGCGAATTTTGCGGAAATGGTTTTTGCGGGGCATGTCGCATTTAGGAAGCTCCTATGGTTCCAGAACAGCGAAAAATACCCCACATGGCACACTATTTAGGAAACTACACTAGGGATCGACAGATATCGATTTTTTAGGGCCGATACGGATAATCTGTCACCTTTCAGTCCGATAGCCGATAACTTATACCAATATTCCGGTATAAGTTATTGGCTATTTCAACCCCCCCCCCCGGCGGGGCAGAAGCCTTTGCAGATCAATGATTTAAAGCGGGCGCTTTAAATCAATGAACTGCAGCGGCTATTGCCGGGCGAGAGACCGCCGCCAGCTTCTCTCCCCCTGCCTGTCCTGGGGTCCTGAGTCTAACCACCACAGTTGCCCCATCACCTCCCCCCCACCCATCCTCTGCCCACATCCCGCCGTCGCCCCCCCATCCTTTGCCCACATACCGCCGTCGCTCCCTCCCCATCCTCTGCCCACATGCCGGCGCCGCCCCATCGCCGGTGTTATAATTACCTGTTCCTGGGGTCCGCGATACTTCTGGCTCCTTTGGAGTCATGCGCTGTCACTGTGCGCACGGACGTTGACGTCGCGTTGGGGACGTCACTCGTCATTGCGCAGCGCACAGCAACAGCGCAGGAGCCAGAAGTATCGCGGACCCCGGGAACAGGTAATTATAACACCGGGGATGGGGGGAGGCGATGGGGCGGCGGCGGTATGTGAGCAGAGGATGGGGGGAGGCGATGGGGCAGCGGTGGCGGTATGTGGCCAGAGGATGTGGGGGGGGGGGGGCAATGGGGAAGCGGCGGTCGTCTCTGGCCGGGGCATTATCGGCATATTAGCAAGGTAATTGCAGATGCTGATAATGTCCAAAATCGTGATTATCGGCCCATAATATCGGCCAAACCGATAATCGGTCGATCCCTTTGTAACAGAGCTTTGTAACAGTGGGCTGAGCAAATGCAAAATCACATTTTTCATCTTCACGGAGCACTGGTGTAAAAATCTGTCAGTCACCTGTGGGGTGTTAAGGCTCACTATACCCCTTATTAAGTTCCGTGAGGGGTGTAATTTCCAAAATGGGGTCACATATGGGTATTTTTTTTTTTTGCGTTTAGGTCAGAACCACTGTAACCAGCAGCCACCCCTGAGCAAATCACCAGTTTAGGCCTCAAATGTACATAGATCACTCCTGAGCCTTGTTGTGCAGAGCATTTTATATCCACATATGGGGTATTTCAGCAATTGCATTACAAATTTATTTTTTTTTTCTTCTTTTTATGAAAATGACAAGTATGGGGCAACACCAGCATGTTAGTGTAAATTTATTTTTTCATGCTAACATGCTGGTGTAGACCCAAACTTTACCTTTTCATAAGGGGTAAAAGGAGAAAATTTCTCCAAAATACGGAAATACCCCATATGTGGCCCTAAACTGTAGCCTTGAAATACGACAGGGCTCTGAAGTGAGAGCTCCATGCGTATTTGAGGCCTAAATTTGGGCTTTTCATAGGGGTGTACCCGGATGCAATCGTTACACTTGCCTCCTCCACCAAAAATATTGTACGTCAGTTTTCCCCAAACAGGGTGCCTCCAGCTGTTGCAAAACTCCCAACATGCCTGGACAGTCAATGGCTGTCCGGCAATACTGGGAGGTGTTATTTTGCAAAAGCTGGAGGCTCCGTTTTGGAAAACCTGACGTACAAGTCATTTTAAAATTTTTATTTGGATGGGGGGGGGGGGGGGGCGAAAGTGTAAAGGTGTAATGTATATGTAGTGTTTTACCCTTTATTTAGGGGTAGTGTAATGTTTTTATGGTACATTCACACGGGCGGAGGTTTACAGTGAGTTTCCTGCTGCAGCGGAAAATTGCTGCATCTCAAACTTGAAGCTGGAAATGTGCTGTAGACCCCCGCCCATGTGAATGTACCCTGGTGGGGTGGGGACCGTGCATGCTGGGAGTTGTAATTATGCAACAGCTGGAGGCACACTGGTTGGGATTGGGAAACACTAAGTTAGGTAACAGACTACCGCAGTGTTTCCGCACCACTGTTTCCTAACTCAGTGTTTCCCGACCCGTGTGCCTCCAGCTGTTACAAAACTACAACTCCCAGCATGCACGGTATGTCAGCGCATGCTGGTTGGGAAACACTGAGTTAGGAAACAGACAATGTTTTCCAACCAGTGTGCCTGTATAGTGGTCTCCAAACTGTGCCCTTCCAGGTGTTGCAAAACTACAACTCCCAGAATGCTGAGACTGTCCAGGCATTACAGCGATCTTCACAGCTGCATCTAACACCGCCGCGGCCACTTGCCTGCCGCCTCCTGTCAGCCACCGGCTGCGCGGGGACACCGAGGTAACTGCCGCCGCACCAATGCCGCCATCTTCCCCCGCTCTGCCCCGACATCCAGGGGCGGGCAGAGCGGGGAAAATGAACGTTCCCCAAACCCCCCCCTTGCGATTCGCCGATGCCAATCGCAGGGGATAGGAGGAGGTGGCACCACTGCCACCTCGCTCCTATCCTCTAGAATGATCTGGGCTGTCTCTGACAGCTCCGATCATCCCTATTTTCTGGGCTATCGGGTCGTCAGAGACCCGATCAGCCTGGAATTGCCGCAAATAGCCGACATGGAAGGGGGGGGGGGGGGGGACTGGCGATGGGTTTCTCAGGACCCCCCCAAGGCGTTTGCATGGGATGCCTGCTGAATGATTTCAGCAGGCATCCCAGTCGGATCCCTGTTCGGCTAGCGGCGGGGATCGAAATTCCCACGGGCGTACAGGTACGCCCTTGGTCCTTAAGTACCAGGACACAAGGGCGTATCCATATCCAATAATTATTTTTAACCCCTTAACGCAGAATGACGGGTATACCCGTCGGCTGCTGAAGTGCGTTCGCGCAGAGTGACGGGTATACCCGTCATTCACATATTTGCAGCTGCTGCTGCATCCCGGGGGCTGAACTTTTCACCTCTGGTTGTCTCCGGCAGGTGAGAAGTTCGGCTTAACCACTCCTGCCAGACACCCCGGGACTCCATTTGATTAACCCGATCAGCGATCGGGTGTGAAGGGGCGGCGGGGGTGTGTGGCCGGTGCGCGGAGGTCCGGCAGCGGCGGTCCGGCAGCGGCGATAAGTGCCATCGCCGCTGCCGGACCTCCGCCCACGTGTGGATATCTGGGGTGAGGGGGAATAAGACGTAATTGCTTAGGGAATGCAGCCTTACCCGGTGGCGGATCCTGCAGGCTGCAGAGGGATCTGGCTGGCCGGTGAGTGATGCTCCAGATGTTGCAAAACTACAACTCCCGGCATGTCCAGACAGGCATTGGCTGTCTGGGCATCCTGGGAGTTGTAGTTTAGCAACATCAGGAGGACCACTGTTTGGAGACCAATGTATAGTGGTCGCCAAACTGTGATCCTTCAGATGTTGCAAAACTACAACTACCAGCATGCCCAGACAGCCAATGCCTGTCTGGGCATGCCAGGAGTTGTAGTTTGCAAACGGCTGTCTGGGCATGCTGGGAGTTGTAGTTGTGTGCCTCCAGCTGTTGCAAAACTGCAACTCCCAGCATGCCCAGACAGCCAATTGCTGTCTGGGCATGCTGGGATTTGTAGTTTTGAACATCTGGAGGGCCACAGTTTGGAGATCAGTGTGCAGTAGACTCTAAACTGTAGCCCTCCAGATGTTGCAAAACTGCAAATCACAGGATGCCCAAACAGCTGTTTCGGCATGCTGGGAGTTGTAGTTGCGTACCTCCAGCTGTTGCATAACTACATCTCCCAGCATGCCCTTCGGCAATCAGTACATGCTGGGAGTTGTAGTTTTGCAACAGCTGGAGGCACCCTGGTTGGAAAATACTGAATTAGGTAACAGAACCTAACTGAAGGTTTTCCAACCAGTGTGCCTCCAGCTGTTGCAAAAGTAGTTTTGAAACAGCTGGAGTTTTGCCCCCCACATGTGAATGTACAGGGTACATTCACACGGGCAAGTTAACAGGAAATTTCCTGCTTCAAGTTTGAGCTGTGGCAAATTTCCGCTGCGGCGCAAACTCCTAGTGGGAAACTCACTGTAAACCCGTCAGTGCGAATGTACCTTAAAAACACTACACTAACACATAATAAAGGGTAAAACACAACATATACACCCCTTACACTGCCCCCCCCCCCCAGTAAAAATGAAAAAAATATCGTACGGCAGTGTTTCCAAAACAGAGCCTCCAGCTGTTGCAAAACAACAACTCCCAGCATTTCTGGACAGCCACTGACTGTCCAGGCATGCTTGGAGTTTAGCAACAGCTGTAGGCACCCTGTTTGGGAATCACTGGCGTAGAATTCCCCTATGTCCACCCCTATGCAATCCCTTTTTTAGTCCTCAAATGCGTATGGCGCTCTCTCACTTCGGAGCCCTGTCGTATTTCAAGGAAACAATTTAGGGCCACATATGGGGTATTTCCGTACTCTGGAGCAATTGCGTTACAAATTTTGGGGGTCTTTTTCTCTTTTTACCCCTCATGAAAAGGAAAGTTGGGGTCTACATCAGCCGGTCAGTGTAAAAAAATTAATAAATAAATAAAATAAAAAAATGTGGCGTTGCCTCATACTTTTTATTTTCACAAGAGGTAAAAAGAAAAAAAGACCACCAAAATTTGTAACACAAATTTCTCCTGAGTACGGAAATACCCCAGATGTGGGCATTAAATGCTTTGCGGACACACAACAAGGCTCAGGAGTGAGAGCGCACCATGTACATTTAAGGCCTAAATTGGTGATTTGCACCGGGGTGGCTGATTTTACAGCGGTTCTGACATAAACGCAAAAACATAAATACCCACATGTGACCCCATTTTGGAAACTACACTCCTCACAGAACGTGACAAGGGGTATAGTGAGCCTTAACACCCCACAGGTGTTTGACGAATTTACGTTAAAGTTTGATGGGAAAATTAAGAAAACATTTTTTCACAAAAATGCTGGTGTTACCCAAAATGTTTCATTTTCAAAAGGGAAAATAGGAAAAAAGCCCCCCAAAATTTGTAACCCCATATGTGGATGTAAAGTGCTCTGCGGGCGAACTACAATGCTCAGAAGAGGAGCGCCATTAGGATTTCGGAGAGAAAATTTGTCTCAATTCAAGGCCACGTGTGTTTACAAAGCCTCCATAGTGCCAGAACAATGGACCCCTCCTACATGTGACCCCATTTTGGAAACTACACCCCTAACGGAATGTAATAAAGGGTGCAGGGAGCATTTACCACCCACAGGTGTCTGACAGATTTTTGGAACAGTAGTCCGTGAAAATTAAAATTTTTCATTTGCACCGCCCACTGTTACAAGGATCTGTCAAACGCCAGTGGGTGTAAATGCTCACTGCACCCCTTATTAAATTCTGTGAGGGGTGTAGTTTCCAACATGGGGTCACATGTGGGGGGGTCCACTGTTCTGGCACCACGGGGGGCTTTGTAAACGCACATGGACCCTGACTTCTATTCCAATCAAATTCTCTCTCCATAAGCTCAATGGCGCTCCTTCTCTTCTGAGCATTGTAATGCGCCAGCAGAGCACTTTTAGTCCACACATGGGGTATTTCCATAGTCAGAAGAAATGGGGTTAAAAATTTTGGAGGGCATTTTCTCCTATTACTCCTTGTAGAAATGTAAAATTTGAGGAAAAACCAGCATTTTTGTGAGAATTTTTTTTTTAATTTACACATCTAACTTTAATTAAAAGTCGTCAAAAACCTGTGGGGTGTTAAGGCTCACTGGACCCCTTGTTACGTTCCTTGAGGGGTGTAGTTTCCAAAATAGTATGCCATGTGGGGTTTTCTTGCTGTTCTAGCACAATAGGGGCTTCCTAAATGTGATATGCCCCCCAATTTCCGAAAAATTCACTCTCCAAAATCCTATTGTCGCTCCTTCCCTTCTGAGCCCTCTAGTGCACCCACAGAACACTTGACATACACATATGAGGTATTCCCTTACTCGAGAGAAATTGGGTTACAAATTTTAGGAAGATTTTTCTCCTTTTACTCCTTGTAAAAATTCAAAAACTGGGTCTACAAGAACATGCGAGTGTAAAAAATTGAGATTTTGAATTTTCTCCTTCACTTTGCTGCTATTCCTGTGAAACACCAAAAGGGTTAACACACTTACTGAATGTCATTTTGCATACTTTGAGGGGTGCAGTTTTTTATAATGGGGTCATTTGTGGGTATTTCTAATATGAAGGCCCCTCAAATCCACTTCAAAACTTAACTGGTCCCTGAAAAATTCAGATTTTGAAAAGTTTGTGAAAAATTGGAAAATTGCTGCTGAACTTTGCAATCATAAAGAAGACATATTGTATATGTGAATCAATATATAATTTATTTGGAATGTCTATTTTCCTTATAAGCAGAGAGTTTCAAAGTAAAAAAAATGCACATTTTCAAATTTTTCATGAAATTTTGGAATTTTTCACCAAGAAATTATGAAAGTATCGACAAAATTTTACCACTAACATAAAGTAGAATATGTCACGAAAAAACTATCTTGGAATCAGAATGAAAGGTAAAAGCATCCCAGAGTTATTAATGCTTAAAGTGACAGTGGTCAGATTTGCAAAAAAGGCCTGCGTCCTTAAAGGTGAAAATGAGCTGTGTCCTTAATGGGTTAAACTAGAATGCTGGTGTTACCCTAAATCTTTCATTTTCACAAGGGAAAATAGAAGAAATGGTGTTACAAATTTTGGGGGGCTTTTTTTTCCCTGAGTAAGAACATACCCCATATGTGGATGTGAAGTGCTCTGCAGGCGAACTACAATGCTCAGAAGAGTCACTGAAGGCCATGTGTGTTTACAAAGCCCCCATGGTGCCAGAACAATGGACCCCCTCCACATGTGACCACATTTTGGAAACTACACCCCTCACGGAATGTAATAAGGGGTGCAGTGAGCATTTACGCCCCCACAGGTGTTTGACAGATTTTTGGAACAGTGGTGTGAAAATGAAAAATTTTATTTTTCATTTGCACAGCCCACTGTTCCAAAGATCTGTCAAACGCCAGTAGGGTGTAAATGCTCACTGTACCCCTTATTAAATTCTGTGAGGGGTGTAGTTTCCAAAATGGGGTCACATGTGGAGGGGGTCCACTGTTCTGGCACCACTGGGGCCTTTGTAAATGCTCATGGCCCCCCGACTTCCATTCCAAACAAATTCTCTCTCCAAAAGCCCAACGGCACTCCTTCTATTCTGAGCATTGTAGTGCACCAGCAGAGAACTTTACGTCCACACATGGGGTATTTCCATACTTTTGGAGGGCATTTTGTCCTATTACCCCTTGTAAAAATGTAAAATTTGGGCAAAAAACAGCATTTTAGTGAATAAAAAGTAAAAATGTTTCATTTACATATCCGACTAACGAAAAGTCGTCAAACACCTGGGGGATGTTAAGGCTCACTGTACCCCTTTTTATGTTCTTTGAAGGGTGTAGTTTACCAAATAGTATGCCGTGTGTGTGTTTTTTTTTTTGCTGTTCTGGCACCATAGGAGCTTCCTAAATGCGACATGCCTCCCAAAAACCATTTCAGCAAAATTCACTCTCCAAAATCCCATTGTCACTCCTTCCCTCCTGAGCGCTCTAGTGCACCCACAGAGCACTTTACATCCACATGAGGTATTTCATTACTCGAGAGAAATGGGGTTACAAATTTCAGGGGGGGGGGATTTCTCTCCTTTTACCCCTTATAAAAATCCCAAAAATGGCTCTACAAGAACAGGCGAGTGTAAAAAATGAAGATTTTGAATTTTCTCCTTCACTTTGCTGCTATTCCTGTGAAACACCTAAAGCAGGGGTCTCAAACTCAAATTATCCGGGGCCACTGATGGTAGCAGCTGGGTGAGGCTGGGCCGCTTACATACAATGCCCCCATCATGCGCCCCTCCCATATAATGCTCCCACCATGCGCCCCTCATCATCCACCAGAAACACCCCCATCATCCACCAGCAATCCCCCCATTCCCCCTACCCCCATGTGGTAATAGCATGAGCTGACGGATGATGGGGGTTCTACTTCTGGGGGTTCCCCACATTAGGGAGGTAGCAGGTTCCCCACATTAGGTGGTAGTAGCAGGTTCCCCACATTAGGTGGTAGTAGCAGGTTCCCCACATTAGGCGGTAGAAGGTTCCCCACATTAGGTAGAAGCATGTTCCCCACATTAGGTAGCATTGTCGTCCATCTGCCTCCCCCCCCCCCCCCCCCGACTCACACACACACACAGACATCCACACATGCATGCACACACCCCCACACACACACACAGCCAGACACCCATGCACACACACATAGACACACTTACCTGTCCTGCGTTTCTCTCCGGCGGGGGCCTGACTAGTGACGTCCTCCTGTGCGCGTCTGCGGAAAGACGTCACATGCGCGACGTCCCTCATCAGACTCAGGCCGGCCGGCCAACCGAAGACTGGGAGGAGCGCGGGGTAAGTGAAGCCTTCCGGCATTTAGCGCTGCTTGCCCGAAGCAGGGTTAAATGCCTGAAGAAACCACCTGCCCGGCGCCTGGAACTGCATGTCCCGGGCGTCGGGCAATACAAATTACACATCCCTGATGTGGGCCACAAACTTTTGTTCCACGGGCCGCAAATGGCCAGCGGGCCGGGAGTTTAAGACCCCTGATCTAAAGGGTTAACAAACTTTCTGAATGTGATTTTGAATACTTTGAGGGGTGCAGTTTTTATAATGGGGTAATTTATGGGGCATTTCTAACATGAAAGCCCCTAAAATCCACTTCAAACTGAACTGGTCCCTGAAAAATTCTGATTTTGATATTTTTGTGAAAAATTGCTGCTGAACTTTGAAGCCCACTAATGTCTTCCAAAAGTAAAAACATGTCAACTTTATGATGCCAACAAAGTAGACATATTGTATATGTGAATCAATATATAATTTATTTGGAATATCCATTTTCCTTACAAGCAGAGAGTTTCAAAGTTAGAAAAATTCTAAATTTTCATGACATTTTGGGATTTTTCACCAAGAAAGGATGCAAGGAACAACGAAAATTTACTACTATGTTAAAGTAGAATATGTCACGAAAAAACTCTCGGAATCAGAACAAACAGTAAAAGCATCCCTGAGTTATTGATGCATAAATTGACAGTGGTCAGAATAGCAAAAAAGGGCTCAGTCCTTAAGGGGTTAAAAATGGGAAAAGGGGGCGATTCAAACTTTTATTAGTGAAGGGGTTAATTCACATTCAACTTTTTTTCTTGGTCCTCATAGGGAACAAATACATTCAACCTTAGATAGCATACACCGAACAATGCTCTGCCATTGGAAAGCATTGATTAGTGTTATCGGCGCTCCATTGCTCCAGACTTCCTGTAGTATTGAAGCACCGATTGGATGGCAGGGAAAAAGGTTAGAGACCTCCCTTTGTCCTTACAGCTGATCAAGACCCCGCAGTTGTCCTGATCAGCTACCATGGAGTGATTTTCCATACTTTAAGACGCCATCATCAATTTTGATTGTGGTGTCTAATAAAGGGTTAATACCAGACATTGGAGTGATCGGTGATGTCTGGCATTAGCCAAGAAACCAACCCAGTAGAGCCCTGCGCAGGACTGTTTTTTAAAGGGGTACTCCGGTGCTTACACATCTTATCCCCTATCCAAAGGATAGGGGATAAGATGCCTGATCATGGGAGTCCCGCAGCTGGGGACGCCCGTGTTCATGCACGCGGCACCCCGTTTGTAATCAGTCCCCGGGGCGTGTTCGCTCCGGGACTGATTACGGTCAACCGCAGGGCCGGCGGCGTGTTATGTCACGCTCCGCCCCCTCAGTGCAAGCCTACGGGAGGGGGCGTGATAGGTATCACGCCCCCTCCCGTAGGCTTGCATTGAGTGGGGGAGCGTGACGTCGGGGGGAGCGTGACGTCACACGCCGCCGGCCCTGCGGTCGACCGTAATCAGTCCCGGAGCGAACACGCTCCAGGGACTGATTACAAATGGGGTGCCGCGTGCATGATCCCGGGCGTCCCCAGCTGCGGGACTCCTGCGATCAGGCATCTTATCCCCTATCCTTTAGATAGAGGATAAGATGAGTAAGCACCGGAGTACCCCTTTAAATCCTGCTCCCGGTGAATTTCTATCCATATCCACCAGCTCCCGCAGGGTGTTTTCTTCACTACTGCAATATCTTTGTTCAATCCCGACCGCTCCTGCTAACATTGTTATACACATGGGGATATGTGCAGAGCATTGCACCCTAGTGTCTGTACTACAGACAGTAGGGTGCAATGCTCTGCACATACCCCCATATGTATAGCAGTGTGTGACTGTATGTGCAGAGCATTGCACCCTAGTGTCTGTAGTACAGAAACTAGGGTGCAATGCTCTGCACCTACCCCCATGTGTATAGCAGGGGTGTAGGAGAGCTGAATGGGGGGAGATATGAAGACAGGAGTGACAGAGGGGACAAGTGACAGGGGGGACTGGGGTACCTGAAGCAGCATCCCCTTCCCAGCCTGCACCTCCCTCCCAGCACCGCAGGGGGAAGCTGTGTGTGCACGCACACTCAATGCATACACAGACTTCCGTCCCCCCCCCTACGGCACTGTGAGTCACAGGCATGCAGGCCGGTGTGGGAAATAAAATATATTGGCGCTAGGCATCTTTCCCTTTTTGCCAGCACCCCAGCTGCTGCAGTACGGGATTTGCGAGACCCGCAGGCATAGCACCTCACAGCCTGCTCCTGCCTCCTAACCGCCTGCACATTTTAGGGCAGGTCCCGCGGGATCCCAATGCAGGGCTCTACAAGCCAGTATGAAGCGAGCTTTGCTCCTGCATGCACTTCATAGAATGGGCGCAGGCACACATTTCCGCCCATTAAGGTGTTAATGCATTGCAGAATGATGTGTTCAAGAGATACTGTCATTATTATAGCCTCTGCATCATTGAATGTGCAGTTAAGTTTGCTATTCTCCAAAGACATTACCTATGTGCAGATAGACACAGCAGTGACCAAACTTCTGCTGGTAGCCTGGCATTTTAGCATAAAAGGTGAACACTGAACACATGCACCCAAATGCTAGATAACTGATGTTGGGGGCCTTTTAGAGAAACTGGCGCTTGAACGAGTGGAGAGCTCGTAAAATGAGGCTTAACCCCTTAATAATGTTTTTTGCATTTTTTTCCCTTCTCAACTTTTAAAATCCATAACTTTTCATTTTCCATCTACAGACCCATATGAGGGCTTGTTGGTTGCTGGAACAATTGTACTTAGTAACAACATCCATCATTTTACCACAAAATGTATGGCAAAGCCCCCCACAAATGTGTGCAGTGAAACTGAAAAACAAATCTGCCTTTATGCAAGAAGGTTTTGTTTCTATGCAGTGCAACTTTGCGTTAAAATGACATGTTATTTTTATTCTGTAGGTCTATACAATTACAGTGATACCAAATTTATATCAGCTTAGATTTAAAATTGTCCTCTTCTGACTCCTTTAACTCTTATTTTTCTGTATACAGGGCTGTAATGAAGGCTCACTTTTTTGCACTATGATCTGTAGTATTTATCATTACCATATTGATCAGCATTGGTCATGTTCCAGCACTGGATTTAGGGGCAGTTACTCTGCCATCTGCCTGTGCAGGGCAAAAATTCATATACTGAGAAGGTCACAGTCACTTATTTTGCATTTTTCTAACAGAGAGTACGAGCACTGCCTGCACTGGAAAAACCATTGAGTCAAACACACAGATTCTATGCTCTTCTATTGCAATCAGTTTTATGCTATTAAAAAATTAAATGACTTGTTTTATTATCATCCCATATGCTATTAAGTGTTATCCCACAGAAATATTAATACAGGAGTAACTTAGGGCAGACTAAGTAACTTGCCAAATTTTTAAGGTATGTTCACAGCCACTTGGAAACCTGGCACACCCTATTATAGTCAATGGGGACAGTCAAGTGTTGTTAGTGTCAACCATGGGATGGACCCAGCATCACTACTGCTCTTAATTTGGAGTGAAAGAACACAATTGAACAATATAAATGTGAACATGTCAGAATGTCATTGGTATATGTCTTATCCCTGTGACCCCTAAAGAAAGGAACCACATTTGCCTGTTCTTTCACATTTTAAGATCTTTAGATTGAACCTACCTACCTTTTATAGGAGTGATCCCAACTCTAAGAGCGATTGGTGGGGGTCTTGCTGCTGATATCCTAATTGATCACAAAAACAGAAGAAAACTGTCCCCAATATGAATGAAACACAGCAACAGTTATTTCTCTAGCAAAACAAGTTTCTCTCTCTATTCCCTTTAAAAACCATGCAAGAAGATATAACACTATCCAATAGCCAAACAGATCAGAACAGATTACTGGAGTACCTGCATATTTTACTTCTCTAACACAGCTAATTTCTAAATTTTACATGTCTGTCAACCTTTTGAAATTATGTAAATCAATTGAATGTATACAAGACAATGATGAACTTACAGGCCAGGCTTGTTAAAATAGGACTTTATCATTATTTAAACAAACATACAAGTGGCGAACATGCAAATAACCCACGTGTTACCATAAGCACTTCATTTATTTTGCTACAATTACATTTTTTTTCCCCATCAAAAACTGTTTCAAGATTTTTTTTAAGACAAGGGAAGGGGGGGGGGGGGTTAAATTGTTATGGTAAATGTGCCAGACTCCTTGTGACACTTACTGCTGATCCTTGTGTCCAGGGATGGCTTTAGCAGGGGTTTTTGCATGTGACAAGGTTAGTTATGACTTAAGGGAGTTATCCAGCCTTCTAATAGTGATAGGATAGGCTTTCAATATTAGATCAATTTGTTTAGTGAGAATGATGCAGCCCCTTCAGTGTTTACTTCTGTTCATCCTTTACATCACTGCACCATTAGTAGAAATGGTGATAGTGGTGCAAAGTACCATAGTATTGTTTCATTTAAGTGAATGGGGCAACACTGAATTATATTGCATCACTGCAACTTATAAAAGTACGTTAATACAAGGATGAGCAAAAGTAGTCATTGAAAAGGATGCATCACTCGCAAATTGCTGTGGTCCCCTTAAGGCTGGAGCTGGAGCTTGGATTCCCACCAATCAGATATTGACAGCTATGAATTTTGTTAGGCTGGATAACCCTTTAATATAATATACTTTAACTAGCCAATGGATTTTAGCATACCAAACTCTTCTGTAGATAATCAACTGGAATAAGTAACGCCTGGGTTGAAGACTCCTCTTCTGTAAAAGTTCCTTGAAAGTTAGGACTTACCTTTAAGACAATATAGTACGAAATAAAAGGTTCTAAACTATTAAAAACGAAAGGCATTTTTATGACAAAGCCTTACAATTCTTTTTCTTAACCTTAAATAATACATAGTAATTGGCACATAAATGACTTACATGTTAAATCCTTATTACAAATGATGAGACAGGCAGGTGATGAACATTTTTTTTATTTACAAATATACTAAAATATCTCCGACAGTGAGTCACGCCTGCTCCCCCCCCCCCCTCACCATGGACCTGAAACGCATTTTCTTTTTTCTTTTTTAAAGTGCATGCAAAAAAGAATTAAAAGCCTTTGTTTTCTTTCATAGATTTTTTTAAACGTTTTCTTTTTATTGTAAGAAAATACACAGCTTGAAAACGTGGATAATGTAATATTTAAAAGACCAAAAAGACAGGAGGGGACAGGGCAGAGGAAAAAAAAATAAAAAAAAGATTGGGCGGACTGCGTTAAGATTTTCCATCTTTAAATACTGAACTGGAAAAGAATCCCTCGTCCCGTTTGAAAAAACTAAAAAAAAAGTATAATAATGACATAAAATCAATTAAAAAAAAAATCTATAAATAATAAACAAAAGAGGGAGAGAGATAAAAGGTAAATTTTCTAATCTGAATAACAGCTGTTAAAATACAATAAGAAAATATGTAAAATCTCTCCTTAAATTCATACAGAAAATACATGATTTTTGGCCACGGTCCCTGTGTGGTTTTTGTGCTAGTGGGACAGTGGGCGCTGGGATGCTGTGTGCACACACCCTCTGCTTAACAACTGTTACAGCAGCAAAACCAGTGGAGCAGAGCATTGCTTTGAATGGGCTGTGCTTATTCAGAGTCCACTCTCTGGCCAATTCAAAGGCTATGTACTTTAAAAAGTAATCTTTATGCTATGCTGTAGAAGCCTGCACAGTGAGGCTCTGCCAGAAGCATAAAAATTAAATATGTTTTTGCTTCAAGAATTTTTTGAGGCTGCAGACCATACAGACAATAAGCACCATCACACCCCCAGAACACTACTTTCTGCACTGCTCCAGAGGTGTGTAATGAGAGAACATTTACAGCATATACAAAAACAGTGATGCATCAGTCCATAAGATCCCACAAAGCCAACTTATAAGGTTCTTTATGTACATAACTTCACAGCAAAGAACAGCAGTACAACTTCTTCAGAGCAGTAAGTGCAATAATATACCTAATAAAAGCACAATTAACAGCACCTTCATTTACTCCATAGTACTCAGAGCTTGGTCTTTCGGCAGTGATATAACACCTGCCCCTAGAGGCAGAGTTTTTCAAACATGTAACACAATGCATAGTAATGACAATGTAAAATATAATGGATAAAACACGCACACAGACACACACAACATTGTAGCGCAAGAATAATAATAAAAAAAACAACAATAAAAAAAACGTAGATATTCAATCTGTATTTGTTGCAATAATTCAGCATCTCCAGCGACAGGTTTAATGAAAGTCCTCGAGTACAAAAAAAAACAAGTAGGTGGTACATTCTAGTAGATGCATCAGTAGATGGCAATCCATTCAATCACCATA